>NW_027187372.1:739571-743966 GCF_028583685.1 Petaurus breviceps papuanus
TGTGTGTGTGTGTGTGTGTGTGTGTGTGTGTGTGTGTGTGTGTGTGTGTCTGCCTGTCTGTCTGTCATGGCTCTAGGTCCAGAAGATTCCAAGCTTATTAAATCTTTGAATCAATCCTATAACTAAAGGATGCTGTCCAATGATCCAAGAGGCTGGATTTGAATGTTAGCACACAGGCTTGTGTCTGTGTCAATGTGTCAAAGACAGTATTCAACTTTTTTCCCAGTGATTGACTTGCTTTGTGGTTATGGACCAAAGATGTACTTATTTCTTGGCTTCAGTTTCCTCATTGGCAAAATGAATGGGCTAGACTATAAGAGACAACATAGTACAGTTAGAATGGATATTAAGACATGAGACCTGGATTCAAATCCTGGTTCTTCTACTTGCTTTCTGTGAGTACTTGTGGACCAGTAGGTTTATCTATCTTTCTTCTGTCCCTCACTCTCACCACATGGCCTTTTCTACTCATCCATTTTCTCAACTTGAGGCAAGTCATTTTCCTGCTCTGGTCTTTCTTTGTTTTTCTCATTTGCAAAAAGGAAAAGACTGGAATAGCTTATCTCTTAAGACCCTTCTGCCCTGAATCCTTTGATCCTAGACAATCACTTAAATCTTTTACAGCGCTAAAGTTCTATGGCTCATGACATGGGACCTGGGCTTATTTCTTATGATCTTGGAGGATGGTTTTGAGATCAGGGTGGATGTTATATAGAAGCAGAATATGTAGTTGGCCACAGCTAAAATATACATATCACTGAAAGAAGTGAATTCAACAAACGTTTAAATGCCTATTATTTGACAGTCTGCTAAGTGCTGGGGTTATAAATACAAGCAAAAAGAAATACAGAGTCTGTCTTTCAAGAACTCACATTCTAATGGGGGAAGACGACACACAAAATAAGCTAAAAGTCAGGGAGGACAGAGAGGAAGTACTCTGGGGTATGGTGGCAAGGTCTGTAGAGTCAGAAGCAGAGGCAAGAGAGGAAAGAATCTGGCTGACCTGGCCCCTTCCTCAAAATGGAGGCTGCCAATGCTGACCACAGGAAGCGATAGATAGTCCAGTATGAAAAGATCACAAGAGAAGAGAGAAGTAACACATTAGCTTGTTCCCACTTCTTAGCAAGGCAACAAGTCAACCAACAAACATTTATTGTATACTAGTGTAATGCGAATGTAAATTTTAAAGATCTTCCCTGCCCCTAGGCTAAAGTGCACCTGAAGCCTGGGGAGGGAGGCTTGTTTTTCAGTAGATACTTCTTGATTGGCCAGTGAGTCAATAAGGTTGTTACATTCTCTGAGCCAGGAGAAGGCTATATAAGCCCTGATGTGTAGCTTTGTTTTGGGACTCACTTTGAGAAGTGTTCTGTGATTTGATCTGAATTCTGGGAAGCCGTTGTTGAGAGTCCCCCGGCTTTGAAAAACCCAGAATGTGGAAACCCAGATGTTGACTGGGTATGGATGTAATGGTTGGACAGTTTGGAAATCTGTCTACTTGATGTTTCTGTCTTGATAATTATGCCTGTATACTTTGAGGTTCAGGGTGCTGACCTTTTCTCCTGAACAAGGTAAACGATATATGTCTGACTGATTAAAGTAAGCCTGTTAACCCATTTTGAGTTGCTTTCCTTTAACAAAGCAGATCCAAGAACCTGTGGTAGCTGCAAACCCTGAGGACGCTTGGGGTGCTTGCTGCTACAAACTGTAAGCTCTTTGAGAGTGGGGATTGTGGATTAATTTGAAAGATGAATAAATGAATGAGTGAGTGAGGTGTTTATTAAGCACTTACTATGTGCAAATCATTCTTCTATACAATGGGGGTACAACTAGAAAAAAGAAGATAGTCCCTTCTCTCACAGAGTTTACATTATAATGGGGGAGACAATGCAAATGAAAAATTTCAGCTGCAAGTCAAATAAAAGATCCCATGATCCTTAGGGTGTGATGTCAACAACATTTCATTAATATAATTTCCACTGAAAAAAACATATCTGTTTCTGATATTGAGCCATTGATGTTCCACCACCAAAGACTTTGGTGAGGGGACTTTATTTTCTAGGCCTTCAGTAGTTATGGCTGTAAGAAATTTCAGGAGCAGTTGCCAAACTGCATCTCCACAGGGATTACTTCCCAGTATGATGACTGAGGGCACTGGGCTAGAATCACTGCTTTTTCCAAGGCTCTTCAGCTAAGGATTATGGAGTGTCTCCATCAAGGTGGCCAGGTAGAATTGCCTAGCAAATGCTGCCTCCTATCTCTCCTTCAGCTGCCTTGCTGCATCACCTAGATTGCCTTGCCTACTTTATGGGTGACAGCTGCTTGACAATTGTTTGGGATGGATGATCCCTTTTCCACAGGAACTGCTTCCCTGAATAATGGTCATGAGGGCTGAAGCAGGATTGGTGGTCTTTGGGGGAGCAGGGGAAGTGCTACCACTCTCAGGGCTCCTGTGTCCTTTTGCGTGTTGATGGCAATGGTTCAGCAGTTCTTGCTGGTGGTGAAGAGACTTGTTTATAAATGGGTTCTCTCATTCTCTCCCATTTATTCAATTCCTCCCTACAGGTCATTATATACTTATGTTTTGGTAATCATAAGGAATGCAACTTACTTTTTTCTTACTGATCTATTAATTTTTTACTTTATCCTGTCAGCATTGTTACAAGTTGGCTAGAATGTGTGCATGTGAATGTGTATGTATGTATATGACATACACGTGTATCTGTATGTATGTACATGTATATGTAGTGGGTTTCATTCCCTTTATTGTTCCCTCTAGGTGTCGTTTTCCTCTTCTTCCTATAGTAAAGACATCATATTCAGCTCTGTAAAACTTTATCTGTCTATTTTGCCTTTCATTTTTGATATGAAGAGCATATATAAAATATAATTTTATTGTACAATGTTGCATTCCCTTCTAGCTTTTGCCATTATATTTCTGTCAATGTTGTTAAAGTAAAGGCTTATCTCATATTTCTTAATGATGTGCTCTCAAAATGTGGGTGACATCATTAAACACATGTATACTCCGCTATCAATTTTACAAAGCCCTACATTTTAAGATCTCTCCCTCAGTGCTACCCAAAGGGAAATTAAAGCATATCAAAAGGATAACTAAACACAATATTTATGTGAACTGTTTCCCGCCATTTACCCAATTCTTTTCAACAAGACCAAAATTTAATCAAGGGACAATGCCTTAAGCCAAAAGCTATAGGTCTCCAATGAGAAAATTATGGCTACAAGAGAGGCCCAACGAGGAGGATGTTTATTGTGGAAAGATCACTAGATTGATAGTCAGGAGAAAGAATTTCTAAAGTAAATTATCTGCGAGACATTGGGCAAATCAAAAATGAGCCACAGTTGCCTCATCATTCATACAAGCAAGTTATATGATATGGTCCCTAAGATCCCTTCAAGGTCTAATATTGTGGCATTATAAAATTTGGGATAGAGGGGTCTTTCAAAGGCTCCTGCATCATACTTTGAAGGCTAAGGTTATGTTTCAATTGATCTGGAATCTTATAGATATGTATATTCTCTCCAGTGCTGTACCTCCACCTATGCCTTTTTTTTTTTTTTTTTTTTTGCTTTTTGGAGGGGGAAGGCAGGGCATTGGTATTGAGTGACTTGCCCAAGGTCACATGGCTAGCAAGTATTAAATGTCTGAGGTCAGATTTGAACTCAGGTCCTCCTGACTCCAGGGTCAGTGTGTTCACTGTGCCACCTAGCCACCCCCACCCATGAATTCTAATCTTGTGCAACTTTCTCTATGTTTTCTTATAAATATTCCACAGTGCACTTGTTGCTGTGTTGGGAGTTTCTCTCTGTATCTGTCTCTCTATTTGTCTCTGTCTCTGTCTCTCTGTCTCTCTCTCTCTCTGTCTCTCTCTCTCTCTGTCTCTCTCTGTCTCTCTCTGTCTCTCTCTCTTTCTCTCTCTCTCTCTCTCCCTCCTCTTTTCCCTTTTCCCCCTCTCTTGACATACCATGAGGAGAAATAGAGCATGTGACTTGCTCAACTGTCTATCACTATATGACCAACAAAACATTTTTGAGCCATGTATCTTTGATGATAATTTATGCAACATTGAAGAGTTAATAGTTATTAATGTCACAGACCACTATGAATCTCTTCATTGCCTTTGGGGTGATCCATAACTTTTACTGCTCAGGCATTATGGTATTCCAGAAATTGTACCTATGTAACCTCATTCATAGATGAATGTTGTCATTAAAAAGATCACAATTTCTTTCAGAGAGAAGTGTGAGGATCACGCATGAAAATATAAATACAACATACCCCATTGTCTTCCTCCTATTCAGTTCAGAGTCCCACTGATTGCACATACTGAGAGGTTGTCCAGGCTATATGTCATGACGAAGTAACCAATGGACTAT
>NW_027187372.1:744366-744870 GCF_028583685.1 Petaurus breviceps papuanus
GGGGTGCTGACCTTTTTCCCCTGAACAAGGTAAACGATATATGTCTGACTGATTAAAGTAAGCTTGTTAACCCATTTTGAGTTGCTTTCCTTTAACAAAGCAGATCTAAGAACCTGTGTTGGCAGACACCCTAGGGACTCCAGGGTGCTTGCCGCTACAACTAGGTACCAGGCATTATAAGTTCTGGGGGGAACAAAGAAAGGCAAAAACAGGTCCTGCCTTTAAGTATCTCACCATCTAATGGGGGAGAAAATATGGAAACAAGAAGGGAATGGATGTTTGGACAAAGAAGGAAGAGAGGACATTCATTTTGGAGCCTGGCAAGTGGTGGTTGGGGGCACTTACTGATAGGAGGAGAACATTTCTTAGAGAAGTCTCTCTTTGTCTTTCTCTTTGTCTCTCTGTCTCTGTCTCTGTCTCTCCCTGTCTTTCTGTCTCTCTCTCTGTCTCTCTTTGTCTCTCTCTTTCTCTGTCTTTCTGTCTCTCTGTCTCTTTCTCTGTCTT
>NW_027187372.1:744880-745768 GCF_028583685.1 Petaurus breviceps papuanus
TGTCTTTCTGTCTCTCTCTCTGTGTTTTGTTTGTACATATAAAAGCTGTGGAAAGCCGGGACCATTGTGCGTTGGCACAGGATACATGTGGGAGTAGGACAGATAAGACCTTCAGGAGGTGAGAGAAGGATCCAGAATACAAAGAAGGAAACTTGGACAAAAGAGTTAGAGGAGTAGAGACTCCATTGAGTAACCTACCATGGGTGGTGGGGGAGGCAGTTGGGTCCAGAGGAATTGTGGAAACAGAGTGATACAGGTGAAAAAGCATGTTAATTTCTCCTTTGAGTGAGAGGTAATCAATTGGACCTCGGTAGAGAGCCTTACCAATATGCATTGTCCTATTCTAAGGAGACAGAAAGAATGTTGAGATGATCATAATAACATGTTTAGTGTTTTCTCTCCCTAGTTAGATTAGGTCCCTCCAATTCATCCTTCAGAAGGTTTTATGTCAGCCTCTCCCTTTTCCATTCCCACTGACACTTGCCTAGTTCAGAACCTTATTACCCTATTCCTACCATAGCCTCCTAATGGGTCTCCCACCTCCAATCTGTCCTGGGTGCTGTTGATGAACTCATCATCCTTCAGTTCCTGTCTAATCCAGTCACTCCCCTCCCCCCTCAAAACGTTTCTTCATTACCTGTTGAATAAAACCCCATTCCCTTAGCTGGGGATTTCAGGTCCTCTATAACCTAGCCCCAAACTACCTTATTTCCCCCTATTCCCCTGTATTTTACCCTCCCCTTAAATCAAGCTGGTTCATGCCTTTGTACTTTCGATCCCAACCTTCCTTCCTTCCTTCCTTCCTTCATTCTTCCTTCCTTCCTTCCTTCCTTCCTTCCTTCCTTCCTTCCTTCCTTCCTTCCTTCCTTCCTTCCTTCCTTCCTTCCT
>NW_027187372.1:745778-746616 GCF_028583685.1 Petaurus breviceps papuanus
CTTCCTTCCTTCCTTCCTTCCTTCCTTCCTTCCTTCCTTCCTTCCCTTCCCTCCTTCTTTCTTTCTTGGCAATTGGGGTTAAGGGTCACACAAATAGTGTCAAGTGTCTAAGGCTGGATTTGAACTCAGGTCCTCCTGACTCCAGGATTGGTGCTCTATTCACTGAGCAACACAGCTGCCGCTTTTTTAACTTTCTGTTTTTTTGGATGATTCCACTCTTTCCCTCATAACTTTTCACTTTTCATTCACCTTGAAGTCCTTAAAGTTCCTCCTTCTCCCTTTCCATCTACCCAAATTCTGCCTGTTCTTCAAGAGCCAAGTCAAATCCCATCTCTTGTATAAAATGTTACCTCACCACCTCAGCCTGAAACATCTCTCTCCCTCCTTTGCATACCCATAGCAATTATTGTCTGTTATAACTCATTTGATAATGAATCATGTGCTACTTTGTGTCATCTCCTCTATTGTTGTCTTGTGCTGTTAATGTTGCATCATTATTTAACATTTCAATTGTTTATTGAAAATAGTTGAATAACAAAATATTAAAAAATATTTGAATCATTTAATTATAATCTTTTATTTCTCTAATTAGATTGTAGGGTCGTGGAATTCAGGGAACGTGCTTCCTATTTCTTTGTATCCTAACCAAGTAGCATAGCACCTCAAACATAGTCGGTGCTCCATAAATGTGTTGATGTTATTTGAATAAAAATAATATCCAATATTTGGACAGTCCTTTTAAATCTTTCTTTTTTCCTTCCTTCCTTCTTTCTTTCTTTCTTTCTTTCTTCCTTTCTTTCTTTCTTTCTTTCTTTCTTTCTTTCTTTCTTTCTTTCTT
>NW_027187372.1:746626-754678 GCF_028583685.1 Petaurus breviceps papuanus
TTTCTTTCTTTCTTTCTTTCTTTCTTTCTTTCTTTCTTTCTTTCTTTTTTTCTTCCTTCCTTCCTTCCTTCCTTCCTTCCTTCCTTCCTTCCTTCCTTCCTTCCTTCCTTCCTTTCTTTCTTTCTTTCTTTCTTTCTTTCTTTCTTTCTTTCTTTCTTTCTTTCTTTCTTTCTTTCTTTCTTTCTTTCTTTCTTTCTTTCTTTCTTTCATCTTCATTACTCAATATTTCAATGGATCTCATCCATGTGGGTCTTCTCTTTACTGCAAATCATGGCCCATCCATGTCTTCAAATCATGTGCAATTCTTATCCATGCTCTTCAAAATTCCTTCATTGAGGAGCCACTAGCTTGGGGTCTTCTACTAGGCCTGTTTACATTTCATGGCTAATCTTGAATGAAGCTCTAGACCTAGCCATGCTTCTGTCCCTCCCTCTCATCACATGACCAGCCCACTTCATTTTCCAATGATTTATTTCTTCAGTTACACCCCTTAATGCCACTTCTTGGGCATAGGTCATCATTGGCCATATGATGCTATCTCCTAGAACTTGTCATGAATCTCTCCATAGCCCACTGGGCCACCTGTAACTTTGATTTCATGAATTTTATGATATTCAAAGATTCATAAATATAGCATTGCTGGGAGAATATTTAAGTTAAAAAGATGGGATAAAGAATCGTAAATTTAGAACTTGAAAGGACCAAAGAAGTAAACCAATAGAAGTAATCAGTCCAACTCATTTTGTAGTCAAGAAAAGCCTACAGAAGTTGTGTGATTTGCCCAAGGCCACATAGGTAGTGACTTGCAAAGTTGAAGTTTGAATCCATGTTTTGTGAGCACAGATCCTGCATCCCTTCCTCCATATCACACTGTAGTCTTTGTGCTGGGTGGCAATTTGAGATGGTTAAAAGCACTGAACAATCTTGCAAGGGCAATCCCTCTTCCATTTGGGTTCTGTACAGATCATTCTTCATGAAGTGAATGCCTTTGGTGAACATATATTTTATATTTCCATTAATATTAATAATCAGAGAGTTCACAAATAAAGTTATCTCTATGATTGCACTTACTAAGGGAACACATTTAAGCATAAGCATGTGATTTTAACAAATGTGTATCTCTACCTTGTTGGAGGAGATCCTTGAAGGATATATTTTCCTTTACCAAATCAAATGTTTGAGGGTTTTTTTGGTAATAGACAAAGAAAATAGAATCTTAGATTCTCTGTACATTTCAAAATTGTTTTCCAAAGCTTGACTTTTTCATATTATTTTTATCAAGGATATAATTTGTTGACATCTTACAAAATCCTGATAAGGCAGAACAGTATCATTGCCATTTTACAGATGAGAAAACTGAGAAATCAAGTGAGTTGCTCAAAGAAGTTATATAGCTCATTAGTATTGGAGCCACAGTTAGAATGCATGGTGTGGTAAAAAGTGCCATGAATTTGATATTCAAGGAGTCTGATTCTTGGATACAAGGAGGGACATGACATGCAGACAGTGATGTACAAACAAGCTATGTTTTCCTTTTTAACTAATTTAAAGCCTCCTTGCTACAGTTTATTTCGCAGGATCATAGATTTAGAATTGGAAGGTATGCCAGAATTCATCTCATTCAAAACCCCTCATCTTCTAGATGGAGAAACTGAGGCCCAGAGAAGTGAAGTGACTTGCTCAAAGTGCTGTAGATCATCAGGGGTAGAGATAGTCTTTGTTATAGTTATACAGGGTTCTTTTCATTACAATGCACTGACTCCCTGAAGCAGTCAGTTCTACTGAAACTATGTCATATTCCTCTGTCCTGCCCAGGTTTCTGTGACTCCAGTACCAGGATGTTGGGTTTTATAGGGAAACTAATTCCTGGTTATTTGGGGAGATATGGGGGTCTTCTGGATATCCTCAAAGCTCAACCTTCTTCTTTGGGCACTAAGTTACCCTTCTAAGGGCACTTTGGGCATTAAGATTACCCATTAAGGTAACAGGTACCCTTCAGTGGTCATGGTTGAATAGATTCAATTTTTTTTCCAAGGGGAGCAGAGATCACTTAGTGAGATCATTCTGGGTAGATTTTGTTTTTTAAAAAAGATGCCATTGTTTGGAGCTCTGGAGAGCAGTGACAATTTTAGAGCCTGAAATCTCATCTGGGAGTTGGGGGTGGGGGGGGTGAGGGTACAAAAAGAATGATCTAGTGCCCAGAGAAAAAGAAATCAGTTTTAGAGGCTTTTTTTCCCAGCTGCTCATCTATAATGGGGCCCAAAAGGTGACCTTTAATGTGGGTGTGTGAAGTCAGCCTGCTGGGACAGACCAAAAGAATCAAACTAGGAGAAACAGTGCTCTGATGACACATTCCCTAAAACATCAAAGGGTCCAATGCACAAATGGAACAACCCAGAATGGGGGGGGGGTGGATGGGTGGGGAGTATCCAGGAAGCTGAGAAATTAAAACTGCAATTGGATGGGCTAAGTTAGCCTAGGTAGTGTGAGAATGAGTCTTTCGGGAGACATGAAAGTGTTGGGAGCTGGATGGGACCCAGAGTGGGGAAGGTTGGGCTGCCTCCTGAGATGCACTTAGCACCAGCACCAGAACAATTCCCTCCCCTCCTTGGGGCATCCTGCTTAAATTAAATCATATCAAGTTGGTAAATACTTGCTGAGCACCCACTTTGTACATAGCACTTCTGGTTTCCTCCTACCTCTTCTGTCTGTAACTTGGATTTTTAAAAATTCCTTCTGAGAGGCTGTGTTTGAGGAGGTAGTGCAAAGGTTCCCTCCCAGGACCCTGGCCAACACTTCCTCAAACTCCAGTTTTCATATCTTCCTAAAGTAGATGCATAAAAGGTGACTGCTTCAATTTTCAGTGAGGGTGTCAGCTTGGCATTTAATCAAAACCAATCCCAGCTCTCAAATGTGATCCTTTCCAAGGTCATCTGTGAGCTCTTCAATGTCCCACTGGCCTTAGTTTTAAAGTCCTTTGACAGGGTCTACCCCAGGCAGTTAAAGTCCATTGCTGTCAAAAGTGGTGTCACCAGTGCAAAGTCTCCCACTGGACTCTGTCCAAAGTGCTGACAGATATGGCCCTTGCTCAAAGGTGTCATCCCATGTAATATAGCAACTTAATAAACTCTAACATGTGTTATCCTGGAGATGGCTAAGATGTTCAGATTTCTGACAGATAATTTGTGTGTGTGTGTGTGTGTGTGTGTGTGTGTGTCAAGGGAGTCATGTAGCTTTCCCTTTCTTGTTGAGAACAAGATGGATTTAATGACTTCTTATGCTCATCAATATTTTTTGCTGCTTCAGGGTGTCCCACTTGGCTCATTTCCTTGACATTCCCTTCTTGTAGGAAGTACAGTAATTAGATTTGTGCTTGAAGAATCAAGATTATACCTTGTATGTGTAAGGGCTGGGAGAAGAGAGACAGTTCTGAGACTCTGGGAAGCCAGATGGGAAAAAATCAGCTTTCCTTACACCTACCTCTCCAAAACCTCGTCAAGATACCCTTTTTGTTTTTCCTAATAAATTCCCTAGATTGGGTACTCAGAGCAAAGAGACTATTTCAGGTTGCTGTGGGGATCAGAAAAGAACTACAGAGTACCAGTCTCATAGGTTCACAAGCCATTAAGTGTCACCAGGTAGAGTTTACCATGTCACAAACTATTAGTGCAAGAAGGGACCTTGGGGATAGAGACTGACCTTCATTTTACAAATGAGAAAACTACAGCAAACCCCCAAAGTGACTGAGTGATTTACCCAAGGTCACTCAGTGAATACAAAGCAGAAGTGGTTCTCAGTCTGAAACTTCAAGTTGACATCATACTTCCTTACCAGTATTAGTACTGAAATGTCAAGATATGATCGCCTTGTGAATATGCTTAGATGATTTGATAGCGAGGATACTTTTATGGGGTCAGGACTTAGCAAATAAACTGTTGCCTAAAGGGGGCTGTTGACCAGGGAAGGTCTTTTAAGCCACAAATTTAGTGTTATTTCTTTGGGGAAACTTAATGTCCTTTTTCCTCTTCTTTCCTAAGAACTCATATGTCAAGTAATCACTTTACAAATGTTTATCTAGCACTATATCCAGCGTTTCAGGAAACAAAACAGACCTAACCTCAAGTAGATTATAGTTTGGCTAAAAAACAGGATGTGATTATGGGAAATTGACAATCTTCCTGGGCCTCAGTGTTCTCAGTTATAAAGCAATGGATTTGAAGACCTCTAAGGTCCCTTTTAGCTCTAAATTCTATGACTCTAAGTTAAAATTATGCCCAGTAAGCACAAAGTGAGAGACATCCTTGTGGTTTGATGTCATTCCTCTGGGGAAGGTTTCTTAGCGGAGTTATAGATGTGAGCTGGGTCTTGACGGATGAGTAAGAATTGTGTAGGCAGGAAGGTGGGAAGAGGAATAATGTGAACAAAGTTCCAGGGATGGGAAGGTGAGAGGGAGAAAGAGAGGGAGGGGAGGGAGAAAGGAAAAGAAGAAGGAGGAGGAGGAAGAGAGAAGGATAAGAAGAAGAGAATAAGGAGAAGGAGGAGAAGGAAAAGAAGGAGAAGGAGAAAGAGAAGGAGGAGGAAAAGGAGGAGGAGGAGAAGAAGAAGAAGAAGAAGAAGAAGAAGAAGAAGAAGAAGAAGAAGAAGAAGAAGAAGAAGAAGAAGAAGAAGAAGAAAGAGGAAGAAGAAGAGAAGGGAGAGAAAGGAAGAGGAAGGGAGGGGAGAGAGAGAGACAGAGATAGAGAGAGCTTGTAAGGTAAATTTGGGGGGGTCAGATTGTGATATGCTTTAAATGCCTGGCTAAAGACTTGATCTTATAGGTAGTGGGGAGCCATTGAAGACTTTTGATCAGAATGGAAACATGTTGTTGGGCATGATCACACATGTACATGCCTTAGACTGTATATTTTCCTTCTAAAAGATAAGCAGTGGAGAAGATAGAGGATTTTTGCTTTGTTTTCTTTTAAACTTGCTCTGCAGAATTGTCACACAAATTGAATCCCTTTTCATTTGGCTCAAGGCAGGGTGAGGATAGGATGGGAGACTGTGTCTCAATATGGCATTGTTCAATTGTTTGCATCACACTCCAAGGGCCCTTTTTGCAGTGTTCTTCCTGGAGTGATGGCAGATCAGTTGAAGAGAGCTAGATGGATAAAGTGCTGGACTTGTAGTCAGGAAGACCTGAGTTCAAGTCTAACTTCAGGTCCTTTATAGCTGCATGACCCTGGGCAAGTCACTTAAACTCTTTCAACATGAGTTTCCCTATCTGTAATAGTAGTATTAGAATAGTACCTACCTTATAGGGTTGTTGTAAAGATCAGACAAGGTAGTTTGTATTAAGTGCTTTGCAAACCTCACAGCCCTATACAAATGTTAACTATTATTCTAGCTCTCATTAGGAAGAGCAGAGTAGTCTTCCATGATGGAGGCTAGAGGATCACAAGTTCCTGGTGGCTAACTTCTGGTCACTGATCTGTTGTAGCTGCTGTTGTATTTGTAGCAGATGCTGTTCTCTGTAAACCTGGCAGTTTCACCTATTTTGTTTGGTTTCCCACCACTTACTACTCTACAGCTTGAAAACACTGTCTTAAATAAGAACAGATCTAACAGGTGTCTTTGGCAGATTCCAAAATGTGTGAAGAAACCTGGGGCTGTGGTGAGTCTGTGCGGTAACACCTCTCCCTTCTCTGCCCCAAATTATAAAACTGGCATCATGCCAGATTAATGCTCAAGATCCTCTGTGGAGACATGGTGCTCTCTCTCATGCTTATAGGGTCAAGTCCAGGCTCCTGAATGGTTGGTAAGGCCCTGCCAACCTGGTGATGAGGCTCTTGGGATTTAGCTAGATTGATTTTTAGGAGACAGGCATGTGGCCAAGTCTTGCATGCAAAGTCTTGCAGGACCTTTCAGAACTTCTGCTTTTCTGGTCCAGCCTTTTAAAACTCTAGGTAGCGCACATACTACAATGAGACATTGCAGGAGAACTTTGGTGGTAGAAGCATGTAATGAATATATGGCATCAAGAGCATAGTTGTACATAGACTGGGGTTCTGGCATGCTCTGGGGGAGCATTCTCTCATTAGTCCTTAGGAAGGCCAATGGGAAGGCTTCTCCAGGTTATGCTAGCACACCGGTATAATGTTAATGGGATTTAAGATCTTCCCCACTCCTCCCCAGCCCATTAATAGGCCTTCTGTGGTGCCCATTAAGGGAAGCTTGCTTAGGGGAGGCTTGCTTGTAGGAAGGCTTTCACACCTTTGGCTAATTTCGGCACTGAGTCATGAGGGTTGTGATGTCTTCGGGTTCTGAGAAGTATATTTATACATACGCACACATATACATATATACATACAGAGGTAATACCTGACAAGAATCTCTGGCAGTGTCCTGTAGGGTTGTGATGCCTTCTGGTTCTGAGAAGTGTGTGTGTGTGTGTGTGTGTGTGTATATGTATATGTATACACACACACATACACTTACATATACACATTTACATCTACATCTACATATACACAGGTAATACCTGACAAGAATGTCTCTGGCAGTGTCCTGCAGCAAAGGAGTGTTGGACTTTGGCCAGAAGATGTAGTTTCAAGTGACTCCATTACTTACCAGCTATGTGACATCAAGCAGGTCACTGAAGCTTTCTAACCCTTTGTTCTATCATCTGTAAAACAGAGATAATAAATAGTCGTGTGTGTGTGTGTGTGTGTGTGTGTGTAAATATACTCTGAGTTGGTATTTTGCTTTGGGAGCTTGCTTATGAGAAGGATCTTGTGATTCCCTGGTGGAGATTCTGAATGGCTGTATGTTCAGAGCTCTCTGACTGCTCAGATGTAAAGGCTCCCTGGATCCAGGGATGTATGGAAAGTGTATAGTGTAGTGAACTTTCAGAAGTCCCCTGGCTTCACTAATGAAATGTTCCCCTCCCATATATTATTACCTGAAAGGTTAGAGGGCAGACAAGCAGGAGGATGTACATATGGAGAACTTTTTGGGGTCCCTTGACCTCGCTAAAGGTATATTCCCCTGCCCTATACAGTTACCTGCAAGGTTACAGGGCAGATAAGCAAGAGGGTGTGTAATCCTTTTTTGTTTATGCCTCCAGATATGGTCCCAGGATATTACCCTAATAAATAACTAACCTTAAGCAAGGGTAAATAGTAAACAAGATTAAGGAGGGTCCTTCTACATTGTCTGCATTCCTTTGGGTCAGTCACCTAGAGGGAGGATCTTTCTACATTGTCTGCATTGTTTTGGGGTGTCTATATTCTCTTGGGGGGGCATATAAACTCTGTGAGCCCCTTGCATCTTTGGCTCTGCATGAAATGGTCCTGTAATAGACTATTGATTACACCTCTGTCTCATTATTCTTACTGCTTGCTAGCCCACCAACTGTGCTGGCCGCAGTAATATAGCAATATTGCTTTGATTCAGGCAGTCAGAGCCCTGTCTATTGGTTTTTATTTCTCTGCTTGTATTTTCTCTGAAGTTCAGGGTGCTGACTTTTCCCCAGAACTAGTGAATGTAATTAAAAAAGACTGTTGACCCCTTAAACAGCTGTCTTTCCTAGTAAAGTAGATCTAAGAACCTGTGCTAGCAGCCAAACTGGGTATGCCAGTGTGGATACTACTACAGCCGGCTTATATGCTAGGGACTCCTCCTGAAAATGGTTCATAGGAACAAGTAGTGAACCAAATTCTCTACCCTTCACCTTAGATAATGGTGAATCATAAATTCATGGAGGACCTAATAAGACTGGATCACATTCATGTAGTCCATTACAAGAATTAAAAAAAAAAAACATTTCCCTCATAATCATCCTATTGGTAGGTTGTTCGTGTACCTATTGCTAGGTAATATGACTGTTATCTCTGTTTTACAGATGGTAGACCAGAGGGTTAGAGAGCTTCAGTGACTTGCTTGATGTCACATAGCTGGTAAGTAATGGAGTCACTTGAACCTACAACTTCTGGCCAAAGTCCAACACTTCTTTGCTGCAGAACACTGCCAGAGACATTCTTATCGGGTATTACCTGTGTATGAGGCAATGTC
>NW_027187372.1:754688-785870 GCF_028583685.1 Petaurus breviceps papuanus
AGTCAGTTCCTCCAGGAAGCTCCATTTTAGGGAAAGTGACCAGGTCAACTATGGTAACCCCTCATTCTTCTCTGTGCTCTGCTCTTTACTCTCTGGACTTCTTTCTCCACTATTCCTCTGCCCCATATTTTTAGCTTCCTTCCATATAATGTCTTCCCCACTAGAATATATTCTCTTTGACTATCTATCTATCTATCTATCTATCTATCTATCTATCTATCTATCTATCTATCTATCTATCTATCTGTCTATCTATCATCTCTCTCTCTCTCTCTATCTATCTATCTTGATAGATAGATAGCTGTATTTGTATTCCTAGCACTTTGAATAACGCCTGGCATCTAGTGAGCACTTAATGCTTGTTGACTCAATTTTCTTTGCTGCTTTCAGCATCACGTAGAAGAGTTTTGAAGCCAGTAGTCAATCTGGAGCCCATCATAAGCTTAGCTTGTACAGAGTCTAGTGGGGAGTGGGGGTGAGGGAGGGAATGGGGAAGTAGAGATTTTTTTCTTCTAACATTAATGGATTCAATTGATAAGCATTTAGCACATCAGGCATTGTACTAGGTTCTGGGTATATACGAATAAATAAAACAGTATCCGACACCCCAAGAATCTTATGTTCATCTGAGTAAATACAGCATACACATAGACAAGTAAACATAACATGTATGCAAATTGATTTCTGAGGAGATGACTCTAGCAAGTGGGGGCATCAGGACAAACTTCCTGTGGGTGGTGTCTGAAATGAGGAGGGACTGCATTCCTATCTCCTATAGCCCTTTTCTGCTTTATGATCAAGTTCAAGGACTTGAGAGGAAAGGCTGATTTTCTCCCCCAGGACATCAAGTTTGGAATGGATGGGTCAGAATGAGTCTCTGGTACTGTCCTTTCCACTCCATGATGACTTTGATGCCTAATGATCATATTTTGAGTTGCAGAATTTATTTCCTATATAAAGAAATGTTATTATTTTTATCATGCAGTGCATATAAGTTCTTACTTCACACTGAATCACCTGAGAGAAGCAGGGGCCATGTGGTGTCTCATCATTTCCACCCAGTAAGAGAACTAGAAAGAAATAGTTACATCTAAACCAATTAAACCAAAGAGTCCTTTGGGGTCGTTATGTCATGGCCCAGTAATGATTGGAATGCAGTGGTCTTTAGCACACCAGTGGTTGTTTTAGGAGGGGCAGCATCTTTTGAAAAGCAGAGACTATGAGGATATTTTAGATTACCAAATGCTGTAACACCAAGGATTTTGAAATTTGTTGATATTGGTACATCCAGAGTCGATGCTAGTCATGCAGATCCTCAAGACCTATAAAGCTGAGGCTAATGGAACATTGAAGTTAGATTAAAAGAATTTTAGATACTACCTAAAGTGTTTAGGGGCTTACTAAATCTTTGTTTTCCCTTTTACAAATGGGAGAGTTTCATGGGGTTAGGTGAGCACACTGAATTTCCAAATCCTCTGAAGATTATCAGGTTAAAAGAACACCAACATTTGTTTCTCCCACGTAGTAAACACAGAATGGTATGAAAATATAATTAAAAAAATAATAGAAAAGGACTATCTGGTTTATTTTAAGTCCTTACAAAAGGGGAATCAAACAATGGGAAACTATAAATGGAATATCTGCATTGCCACACAAATACCAGGCTACTTCTCAATATATTTAAACATGGACAAAAATTAGAATGTTGGGTCAAACTTAATAAGATGAAGTTTAATAGAAATAAATGTAAAGTCTTACAGTTGCATCCAGAAAATCATCTTCAGAACAAGACATAGTTAGACAGCATATAGAAGGATCTGGGATATTAGTAGACTAGAAGCTTAATATTAGTCAATAGTCAATTAGTCAATATTGTGACTAAGAAAGTTAATGCCTTGTGAGACTGCATTAAAAGAAGCATGTACAGAATGAAAGAGGTGAGAGTTCCTTTGGGTTCCCTGCTCTGGACAGACTATATCAGGAATTTTTTATTCAACTCTGACCACCCTATTTTAGGGCAATGAGGTGGCATAGTGGAGTGCTAGGCCTGGAGTCAGGAAGACCTCAAATCCAGCCTCAGATACTTACTGACTGTGAGACCCTGGGCAAATCACTTAACTCTGTTTACCTCAGTTTCCTCATCTGTAAAATGAGCTGGAGAAGGAAATGGCAAATTACTTTGGTATCTTTGGCAAGAAAACCTTAAATGGGGTCACAAAGAGTTGGACATGGCTGAAAATGATTGAACAACAGCAACAACAACCATGACCATATATTAGGAAGGACATTAATAAGTTGGAGAGAATTCAGAGGATAGCAACCAGAATGGTGAAGGAGCTAGATGACATGCCATGTAATGAGCAGTTAAAGAAACTGAGGGGTCTTTAACTTTAAGAAGAAAAGGCATAGGGGGCGGCTAGGTGGCGCAGTGAATAGAGCACTGGCCCTGGAGTCAGGAGGACCTGATTCAAATCCAGCCTCAGACACTTAACACAAAATCTAACCGTGTGACCTTGGGCAAGTCACAACCCCAATTGCCCTCCAAAAAGCAAAAAAAAAAAAGGCTTGAGGGGCACGATAACTATTCAAGTAACTGGAGGAAGAAGAATTACATTTATTTTGCTTGACTCCAGAGGCAGAACCAGAAGCAAAAGTGAAAGTTTCAGGTTCCATTGAAAGAAGATTTATCTGACAATTAGAGCTATTTTAAAGGGGAGCAGGTTGCCATAGGAAGCAGTAAGTTGCTCCTCACTTGGAATTTTGAAGTGAAGACTGGATGGTTAATAAACATTTTAAGATGGCTGTTATGAGACAGGCACTATGCTAAGTGCTTTACAATTATTATTTCATTTGTTTCTCACAACAACCCTAGGAAGTAGGTGTTATTATTATTCCCATTTTACAGATGAAGAAACTGAGGTAAACATTGGTTAGGCGATTTGCCCAAGATCACATAGCTAGTAAGTGTCTGAGACCAGATTTGAACTCCTATCTTCCTGACTCCAGGTCTGGGGCTCTATCCACTGTAACAGCTAGCTGTCCCACTTGGATACCACTTGGAGATGTGGCATAAGGAATTCTTGTTTAGACATAGGTTGTAATAGATGGTCTCTAAGGTCCCTTCTAACTCTAAAATAGGCATAGGAACCCCAGGAGTAGCAACAGTTCTCAAAATATCATTCCTGCTTCCTGGCCAGACCTTTGAACCATTATCCAGTGTGGAAACTCCTGTGGAGAAGAAGCCATTCATCTCTACCAACTGCCAATCAGCTACCAACCTCAAGGAGGGCAATCCAGCCTAGCTGAAACAGTAAGGAAGGCAGAGGAAGAGGAGGAGGGAGAGGGAGAGAGAAAGAGAGAGGAGAAAAAGGAGAAAGAAAGAGAAGAGAAAGCAAAAAAGAGAAGAGGGAGGAGGAGAGAGAGACACACAGGATTCAGTTATATGCCAAGCAAATAAAACTCCTCCCACTATTTGGCTACAATCTCCCCTCAAATCCAGATGGGGCCATCCCAGGACCCTGTACCCAAAGAGTCAAAAAAATCGCCATGTTTCTAGCCCAGAGTCTTTAGCCATCATCCTGGGAAGCAGTCCCTGTGGAGACAGAACCTGGCTACTGCTCCTTTGGGTGCTACATTCATAGCTATTAAAGACCCAGAAAATAAAATTCTCACCACCCAAGACATTGGCACCATCATATGGTTCAGATGCTGATAAGATTTTATCAATGAAAATGACTTAGAGAAGAACCATTGACATCTTTGCTGCTGCACCCTAAGGACCACACAAGTTTTCCATCTAACTTGAAGCTATAATTTACCATGTACACATATGTATACATGGACACACATGCATACAGTCTCCCTCATTTATGAATGTGAACTTCTTGAGAGGAGGACCTTTGCCTTTTTTCTATTTGTATACCTGGTTCTTAGTATAGTGTTTTGAACATAGTAAGTACTTCATAAATGCTTTATTCTCACATTCATTTAGTCTTAAAATTCTCAGATAACTTTGTGAATCAGTGACTACAAGTCTCAGGTGAGGAATTTGGCGGTGGCGGGGCATGAGTCAGGTGGAGGGGCATGAGTCAGGTGGAGGGAGGGGATTACACAGAGCAGGTATGTAAGCAGAAATCCCAACTATCAGATTTGTCCTGTTTAATGAGTGAATCTGATCTGTGACTTTTGGCAGATCAGATAAAATTTTAAGCCCCTTGTAAAATCATGTAAAATTTTAAGCCCCATCCTTATAACTAGCCTACCAATTTTTCCTTTCTTAGACTTTGTTAGACACTGTAATAAACGATTTTTCTGTGCAGCAAAACCCTATTACAGAAAACTATATGAGTTCCAAGTGCAGTGAAAACGTCTTAATGCAATGTCAAATGATTAGTTTTAAGTAAAATTTCAGGTTATTGAACTTGGGATAATCAAGTGTGAAGTAAGAAGCAATTTTGTATTTTTAATTGAAGCTCTCATTTTATGTTTTATAACATCAACACATCCTCAATCGGTTTCACATTCGTCTTGTAATCTTTGTTATGATTCCTAAGATTAAAAAAAAACCTTTTGTAAAATAGATGTGAGGAATATGATTTGAGTGACTTTCAAAATTTGGAAACTTTGAAAAAAAACCCCTAATTTGTTTTCTTTATATCGTTAACTCCTCACAGAGTTGCAAAGAAAGTTCTTTGTTAAAATTTAAGTACTATATAAATGCTGGTTATCATTATCTCTAAAGCTGCTTTAATCTATAACATTCTATGTTTTGTGAGTCTATAATTTGTATGAATTGAAAGATAGGGAACAAGATGAGGTAGTGTTGCTAGGTGTCAAGTGAATGGTTCTGATGGTGAATGCCAAAAATTCATTACATTAACATAACACCATTTTGAAGTTTGCAAAGCCTTTGATACATACATTCCCTTGTTGGAGTGTTTTGTTGGGCATAATTGAACAAGACAGAAGATCCCCGAGATTAAAATTGGAAGTGGATTTTATTACCTTACCGCGGGACTGCCGGGGTCACATACCCAAATCAGACAGTAAATTGGCATGAACAGTATGCCGGTTTTTAAAGAGATTACAATAGTCAGGTTATGTAAGCTGAAACTACAATCAGTGATTGGTCAGTGTATATTTGAATTTCCCCTAGTGGTTTTTCTAGGCTGAGGTACAGGGAACCCTGAATGGGTGGAGATGGGGAACACCTGGCAGGGGGCAGGAAAGAATGGAGCAGGGATTTTACCCTAGGCTGAACCCCCACCCAAGGATCAATTAGGAGAGGGAGAGGGAAGGGTAAAAGTTATGCTAAAATGTCTGCTTACAGATCAATGGAAGGGAAGGGAAGGGTAAAAGTTATGCTAAAATGCCTACAGATCAATGGAAGGGAAGGTGGAGTTGTTGCTTACAGATCAATTAAGGGAATGGAAGGTGGGGTTGTGCTCAACAATTTCAACATCCCTGTGGGGTTTATTGTTACACATACCACTTTCTTCATTTTACAAATGAGAAGACTGAGGCTATAAAAAGTTAAGTGATTTGTCCATTGTCATAGTTAGTAATTGTCAGAAGCAGCATTTGAACCCAGGACTCCCTGACACCCATGAACAGCCCTCTATCAGCTTTGTCATGTTGCCTGTTGTAGATGTTCTGGAAAATGAAGCTTAATGGCCAAGACCACCTCTGGCTTACGTTGTCTATCTCTTTTGCCTGCAAAGTAGGATAATGTAGTCACCACTAATATTTGTTTTTTAGAATGATTTTGCTAGCTTAAAAATTCATCGACTGGAGTCTGCTTTGGTCTTTTGACTGTAATGTGAGTTTCAGGATGGCTTTTCCCACTTTCTCTCACTACATTCCTTGTCCGTGTCACACCAAAGGCGACAATTAAGCAAGGTCAGTTTGGACCATTCCTCCCTCCCCCCTCCTCCCTCCCCAACATAACAATAGTAATTCCACAATTATCACACGTTAATAATGCCACACCCTGTGCCAGCCACTGAGTGCAAAGAGTTTAACTTCCCCCGAACTTCTCACAACCCCACTTTTCTCACAGACTTGTTGAAAGGTTCTTTTCATCTCCAAATTCTTTGAGGACAGGTGTAAGATACAGTCAGTCTTCAAGGAAGGAAGGCAGGAAACAAGCATTTATTAAATATCAACTTCGTTCTAAGCACATTACAAATCTTATCTCATTTGGGCTTTACAGCAACCCTGGGAGGTAGGTGATCCTATTGTCCTCATTTCGTAGTTGAGGGAACTGAGGTAGAAAGAGGTTAAATGACTTGCCTAGGGTCACACAGCTTTTAAGTGTCTGAAGTCACATTTGAACTCTGGTCCTCCTGACTCTAGGCCCAGCACTTTATCCATTTTTGTTGCCTAGTTGTCTCTAGGAGCTTACGGTTTACTTGGGGATATAAAAGGATAGGGTTAGCCCTGAAGGAGGGGCAGGGTAATGCAGTGAAATTGCCTTGGACAAGAGACCAAGATTTGAATCCAGGCTTTGACACTTATTACTTTGTGATTGTGGACAAGTCATTTTGCCTTCTGTGACTCAGTTTCTCCATCTGTAAAATCAGTGTATTTCTTACACTACTAACCTCACAGTGTTATGAAGACAGTTCTCTGTTGACCTTAATGCACTATGTAAATGTCTCTATCTATAACATTCCTTGTTCCACAAGTCTATAATTTACATGTAAAAAGTGATAGGGAAAAAAATAAGGTACCATTGCTCAGTGCCAACTAAGTGACACTGATGACAAATTCCATAGGAACAGAATAGGGAGGGGTATCTGTGCACTGGAGTGTAGGAACTCACACTAGGTCTTGAAGAAAGGGTAGAAGCTAGCCAGGAGTTCAGCAGGAGGCGTTATAGGTAGTGTGGATTAGGTGAGCAAATTCACAGAGAATCCTCTCTTGGAAATTTAAGACCCTTTATAACCTGGTCCTTTTCCTTCTTTCCAGTCTTCTTATAATACTTTTCTCTCCTCTGTCCACTGTACTGTCCATCTACACTGGTCTTTTTGTGGCCATCCCTCCCGCTCCCTGCATTTGCATTGGCTGTCCCCCTCATCTAGAAGGCTCTCCCTTCTCATGTCTGAGTCCTAGATATTTTGACTTCTTTCAAGACTCATCTTGTGCAGGGGGCCTTCTCCCCACTCCCCCAACCGCTGTTAGTTTCTTCCTTTTAACGATGAATTTCTATTTGCCTTGTATATATCTTATGATACACAATTATTTGCATGAGTTCTATAACACTGAGCTACTTGAGATCAGAGTTCATGTTTTCCCCTTTCTTTGTATTCCCAGCTTAGCATATCTCCCTGACAAGTGCCTAAGAAATATTGTTAACTGACTGATGATAAACATTCAGCAGACAGTGCAGATCAGCTTGACTGCAGTGAGCAGTAAAAAATGAAGTTGGAGAAGTGGGTTGGGTTTAGAGCATGGGGGACCTTTGAGTGCTGAGCCAAGGGATTTGGGTTTTATTTTTTATTTATATAATTTTTTTATTGGAGGGAAATTGGGGTTAAGTGACTTGCCCAAGGTCACATGGCTAGTGTTTTGTGTTAAGTGTCTGAGGCCGGATTTGAACTCAGGTCCTCCTGACTCCAGGGCCAGTGCTCTATTCACTGCACCACCTAGTCGCCCCAGGTTTTATTCTTTAGACAGTAGGGAGTCACAGGAGGTTTTTGAAGACAGAAATAATGTGTGCAAAATGAGATTTCTGGAAGAATTAATGTAGATATAGTGTTGTCTCACTCCTTAACCATTGTAATGAGATTTGTTTTTGTTGAGTTGTGTCTGATTCTTCTTTACCTCATTTGGGGTTTTCTTGGCAGAGATACTGGAGTGATTTGCCATTTCCTTCACCTCATTTGACAGAGGAGGAAACTGAGTCAAACAGGATTAAGTGACTTGCTCAGGGTCACACAGCTAGTAAGTGTCTGAGGCCAGATTTGAACTCAGAAAGATGAGTCTTTCTGACTCTGTGCACTATGTTGCCACCTAGCTGCCATGTATGAGACTTAGAGGGGATTTAATCAAAGAATCAGCCAGAGCAGAAGTACATAAAGCTATAGGCTGTTATTATGGCTTATGGTATCACATATAAAAGGAGGCCTAAAGTGGAACACTCATGGATCAGGGACAAGGATACTACCAGGGTTGTAACCACAACTCTGAGTTAGTTGGTCTTTGGGTTATGGCAGTAGGAGGAAGAGGTGGGGGTCAGCCATGGTCCTTCAGAGGACCCCCACCCCCACTGTGGTCCCAGCACATCTAATTCCTCCAAGGTTTCTATCTTTCTTCTTCTTGGGTACAGGATGGGTCATGGTCACCTTCACATCCAGGCAACTCTCTAGTAAAGGAATGTCACAGATTTTATGACGAGGGATTGGGTTCCCACTCAGACAAATTGGATAGTTTCCCTTTAGAATGGTAGTATGGGAGGCCCAGATATATCAAATAAGAAGGATGTGTATGGGATACATACATCCAGAAAAGAGAAAGAAGGGGAGCTATTAGGTAGGAAAAGTAGGCATGCCCAGGGCACAGAGAAGAGGCAATGTATCACACCAACCACCAACAAATATTTATTAAACACCTGGCACCTGTGTGCCTGGTACTCTATGAGGTGCTGGAGATACAAACACAAGTGTGATAGTCTCAGCCTACGAGGAGCTTCTGTGCTAACAGAAAACACAACAGATACAGGAGATTGGTGGCCAGGGAACCGAGTTTTGGTCCAGCTGGTCATGTGGATTGTGAATGGAATCATAGGACGATAGTCTGTCACGCTCTTCCCAGTAGGAGTGGTACTGTTGATTTAATTATCATCCCAAGAGCAAGAGATGGAAAGAGGGTGAAGTGGGGTCCATTTGCAAACTGCCTGCATGGGTATGCCCTGATGTCCTGGTGGATGATGGGATGGGATGGAAAGCATGGTCTGGGACTAGCTAAACATAGTGTATTGAGGGGATTTTTTCCTGCAATCATTCATTAGTCTGAACTGTTCAGTCCCAAGATTGAATGAGTTAATTCCCATGGTTTTGAGGGGACCTGATCTCTGGAGGTCTGGGTTGCTGTTTGTAGTATGGAAAAGGAGGGCAGCTATGGGGCAGATGCCCCTACTTGGGTAGGCCCTGGGAGTCTAGGGAAGTGACAGAATTGGATGTAAAGCATGGTTTGAATAATGTATAATAACCCTGGAAGGTGGGTTGGAGCCAGGATGTGATGGGTTTTAATGCCAAACGGAAGAGTCTGTATCTGAACCCAGTGGTGAGAGGGTAATAGTTGATAGAGAAGCCCATAGACTTCTCAGGGTTTTTGAAGTATCATAAGTGGGAAGGAGGGAGATGAAGTGAGGGCCCACACTCAGGTGGTTAATGTAGAACTGTAAAGGAGAAAATGGATGTGAAAGACATCGTGAAGTAAGAAAACATATGACCTGGTGAGTCTGTGAGGAAAGGGTAGAATGAGAATGATCCAAAATTTCTGATGCTGGGCGATGACATAATCAACAGAAATAAGGAAGTCTAGGGTGGGAAGCTGGCTTTAGAGGAAAGGTTAATTGTTTTCATCTTAAATTAAAGATGATGAGGCATGAAAGTGGAAGAGTCCAGTAGGGAAAGAATTTGAGTTAGTGCAGATAACATTGTTTTTATTTTACAGATGGGGAAACTGAGGCTCAGAGAAAGTAAGTTATTTTCTCAAGTCATATAATGTAGAGGCTGTTTGATGTAGTGGCTAACATGTCAGCCTTGAAGCCAATAAGACCTGGGCCCTAGTTTCATCTCTGACACTGTTTTTGTGGGCAAAGTCACTTAACTTCTCAGTAGTCTGAGCAATGAAAACTATAAATCACAGAGAAGGTACCAATATGTATTGGTAGTGGGAGTTCCCTCATCTAAGGACTCTCTATGCCAATTAATTTATAGGTCCAATCCCGGTTCCTATCAGGCATTGTCAGAGCTGAGATTTTAATGTAGGCCTTCTAACTCTGAGCTCTGTACTCTTTCTATTCCACAAAGTTGCTCATCCTTCATTATTCTATTTATTTATTTACGTTAAAAATTTTTGGTAATTAATCTTTTATTTATTTATTTTTAGTTTTCAACATTCATTTCCACAAGATTTTGAGTTACAAATTTTCTCCCTTTCTTCCCCTGTCCCCACCTCAAGATATAAAGCCTACTGAATACCCCTTCCTTCAATCTGTTCTCTCTCATATTCTCCCCCATACCCCCTCTAACTTTTTAGTAAGGCAAGATGGATTTCTATAGCCCAGTGCCTGTATATCTTATTTCCCAGTTGCATGTAAAAAACAATTTTTTAAACATTTGTTTTTAAAGCTTTGATTTCCAAATTCTTTCCCTTCTTCCCTCTTCACCTGGCCCCCCCACTGGGAAGACAAGCAATTCAATATAGGTTATGCATGTGTAGTTACACAAAATGTTTCCACAGTAGTTATAAAAAGATTAACTGTATTTCCCTCTATCCTATCTAGCCCCCCACTTATTCTATTTTTTACTTTGACCCTGTCCCTTTTCAAAAGTGTTTGCTTCTAACTACCCTCTCCCCCAATCTTCCCTCCCTTCTATCATCCCCCCTCTTATCTCCTTTTCCCCTACTCTCCTATAGGGTAAGATACCCAATTGAGTGTGTATGTTATTCCCTCCTTATGTCAAATTCAATGAGAATAAAGTTGACCCATTCCCTTTCACCTTCCTGCTCTTCCCTTCCATTGTAACAGTTTTCTCTTGCCTCTTTTATATAAGATAATTTACCCTATTCTATCTTTCCCTTTCTCCTTCTCCCATTATATTCCTCTCTCACCTCTTAATTTTAATTTTTAGATATCATCCCTTCCTATTCAACTGATCCACATATACACATACTCACATGTATTTATACACACACACCTTCCTATACATACATATATATGTATACATATATATTAATACATATTCCCTTCAACTGTCCTCATACTGAGAAAAGTCTCATGAGTTACAACTATCCTTTTTCCATGTAGGAATGTAAATAATTCAACTTTAATAAGTTCCTTATGATTTCTTTTTCCTGTTTATCCTCTCATTCTTCTTGTATTTGAAAGTCAAATTTTCTGCTTAGCTCTGGTTTTTTCATCAAGAATATTTGAAAGTCCTCTATTTCATCAAATAACCATATTTTCCCCTGAAGCATTATACTCAGGTTTGCTGGGTAGGTGATTCTTGGTTTTAACCCTAGCTCGTTTGACCTCTGGAATACTGTATTCCAAGCCCTTCAGTCCCTTAATGTAGAAGCTGCTAGATCTTGTGTTATCCTGATTGTGTTTCCACCATACTCAAAGTGTTTCTGTCTGACAGTTTGTAATATTTTGTCCTTGACCTGGGAACTCTGGAATTTGGCTGTGATGTTCCTAGGAGTTTTCTTTTGGGGATCTTTTTCAAGAAGCGATTGGTGAATTCTTTCAATTTCTATTTTTCCCTCTGGTTCTAGAATATCAGGGCAATTTTCCTTGATAATTTCTTGAAGGATGGTGTCTAGGCTCTTTTTTTGATCATGCTTTCAGGTAGTCCAATAATTTTTAAATTATCTCCCCTGGATCTATTTTCCTGGTCAGTAGTTTTTCCAATGAGATATTTCACTTTGCCTTCTATTCTTTCATTTGTTTGGATCTGTTTTATAGTATCTTGATTTCTCATAAAGTCATTAGGTCCCGTTTGCTCCAATCTAATTTTGAAGAATTATTCTCTTCAGTGAGTTTTTGAAATTCCTTTTCCATCTGGGCAATTTGGCTTTTTAAGGCATTCTTCTCCTCATTGGCTTTTTGGGCCTCTTTTGCCATTCGAGTCAATCTATTTTTAAGGTATTATTTTCTTCAACATTTTTTTGGGTTTCCTTTAGCAGGCTATTGACTCACTTTTCATGATTTTCTCGCATCATTCTCATTTCTCTTCCCAATTTTTCCTCCACTTCCCTTGATTTTCAAAATCCTTCTTGAGCTCTTCCATGGCCTGTAACCTGATTATATTTTTCTTGGAAGCTTTTGTTTCAGGAGTTTTGACTTTTTTGTCTTCTTCTGGTTCCATGTTTTGATCCTTTTTGTCCCTCCAAAAATATTCCATGGTCTGATTGTACTTCCTCTGCTTGCTCATCTTGTCAGCCAATTACTTGAGTTTTGAGCTCTTTGCCATGGCACAACTCTGCTTCTAGAGTGGAGAGAGCTGTGTCCCAAATTGCTGGGGTTTTTGCAAATGTTGTTGGAGGTCTTGAGAGGGTGCCCTCTCTACAGCCTCCATAAGCTCTGGCATCCTGGATCACCACCCAAGACTGCTACCCAGATCCAAGCAGGCCAAAGCAAGAGTGATTACCCTCTGAATGGTCACTTTGTCCTTTTACTATCTGCAGGCCAGGAGCTCTGGAGGCAGCCATGTGGCAGCAGGTTGCAACCACTGTGCCCTCCACCACCTCTTGCCCCAAGGTCAGGGGCTGAACATGCTCTTCTCCACCCAGTTCCAACAGAGTTCCCTACTAACCTTTTACCTTATGTTTGGTGTTTATGGGTTGAGAAGTCTGGAAACCATCACAACTGCTGGTGATTCACTCTCTTGAAGTCTATTTCAGCTGGTCCCTGTCGCTGGTTGTGGCCGCCCCAGGTCTGGGCCTGCTCAGTTCACACAGGACTGCTCAGCCCCAAGCTAGGTGTGATAGACTCTTCCTGTTGGCCTGCCATGCTGCCTTCAGTGGGACATTTGTTTCTCTCTGTCACTTTGTGGGTTCTGGAGCTCTAAAATTTGTTTAGAGTCATATTTTACAGGTATTGGAGGTGGTTGGTGTGGGAGCTCATGTAAGTTCCTGCTTTTACTCCACCATCTTGGCTCCCAATCCAGCCTTCATTCCTGAAGAAGACTAATGATATCATGAGGGTGATGTCTTGACTTGCTTAGGAACTGGATTTAAGTGAGGCAGAACTGTGCAAAGTCATCAACCTCATTTTCTTCTGTAAAGTCATTGGAGTCCAGTGGGAAGACAAGAGTCAATATCATTGATGATGGCCCAGTTCCATACTATATCACTGTACTGTACCATGGTAATGGTCCTTTGTTTCACAATTTGGCTCAAGACTTAACCCTTTCCAGAAAGCCTTGCAAGACTGATTCCAATTTAGCCCCAGTCATTCCAGATACTCCAATGACCTTAAGTAACATTTCATGTCTATCTGGAAGACTCTTGAAGGTTATCCCAGAATCACATAATTTCAGAGTTTGAAGGAACCTCAAGAGAATTACCCCACAAGAGAATTACTTTTACAATATGCCCAATCGTATCAAGATAGCTTTTGTTGGTTGGTATTCAGGGGTGTGTTAGTTAATATTTAACTATTAATAAAACAATAAATAAATAAAGCTCTAATTTGCAGCTTCAGCTGATTTCCAAGGTTTAAATATTCACACTGAAATTTTAATAATTTTCCCTTGGGAGCCTTTTAGAGCTGTTTTCAGCACAACTCTGAATATCCACTGAGGGGGGAATCCATTCCTACCCAAAGTAGGCCATTTCCCATTTGCATAGCTTTAGTAGTTAGAAGTTTAACCTGACATAAAGCCTATATTTGCCTCTCTTCAACTTCAAACAGAACAAATCTCTTTCTTTCCCACGTGACAATCTTTCAAATACTGGGAGATTATCATGCTCCCTCCATCTTCTTTCTTCTAGACTAAACATACCTACTTCCTTCAATGTATAAAATTAGAGGGTTGAACTCAGTGATTTCCAAGGTCCCTTCCAACTTTAAATCTATGATCCTTCTAATTAACCCTTATAAGATACATGCCTGCAGATAGGTGACATAGGATACAACACTGGGCTTGGAATCAGGAAAACCTAAGTTCAAATCCAGCTTCAGAAACTAGCTGTGTGACATTGGGCATGGCACTTAACCTCTGTCTTCGTTTCCTCAACTATAAAATGGGACTAATATAATAATAACTCCCTGGGTTGTTATGAAGATGAAATGGGACAATATTTGTAAAGTCCTTTGTAAACCTTATAGCACTCTATGAATTCTAGTTATTATTATTCATTTCCTACCTGGCTGCTCTCCTGAACTTCATAATTGTCTCTAGAAACTCATTTTCCTGCAAAATCACATCAGTTCTGAAACTTATACCTTCTCACTATCCCTTTCTCCAGGGCCCCTCTACCTTTGATTGGAGAGGGTGGAGGATGGACATTGGAAAGCTCCTCCCACATCCTCTATTTATTGAGTGGAGCCAGGGTAGCCACATGAACATTTTCCGACAGCTGCAAGACTTCCTCCTCTCTGCCCCTCCCCTTGTTTTTTTAACTTCTTTTTACCTGTTGTCTCCCCATTAGATTGTAAGCTTCTTGGGGGTAGGCACTGTCTTTCTCTGTGTCCCTAGCACTTAGCACAGTGTCTGGCATATATGGTAGCTGTTTACTAAATTTTTATTGACTAACTCACTCATGGTCCTTTTACAGCTTCTGGAGATTCTTCATCTTATGAATTCATATCTTTTCCAATATGTGGTGCCTAGAAATGAATACAATATTCCAAATGTGGTATGATCAGGTCAAACTAAAGGGGTTCTACCACCTCTTTATTCCTAGAAGCAATGTTTCTCTGTCAAACCATAATTAAATAGTGTTGAAAAAGATTCTTAGAGGGTGAGGTGAAATCCATATGAAGAGGTGGTCAAGCTTTCTTCCCTCCAAAGGAAGACTCTCCCCCACCCCCTTCAGTGCTTCAGGATCAAAACTATGCAGAAAATAAACATAACACATACTATCTATGTAGCACTTGACAATTTTCAAATTGCAACTGAATCTCAAAGTTCTGAAGGAAAAAAAATTACCTCTACTTCACAGAAGACTAAGGAAACAACATTCTCCCTAATTTTTTGAAGTTATGGATAAACACTCACGTGAACAATAGGTAGATGAATCATATGTATAGGTACTAGAGGGGAATATTATCAGGTGAGGGAAGGTTTCCTACTTCTAATCAAAATACCTTACTTTTAATCTAGGTAATTTAATCAGATTCCTTTCTAACACTATGTTGTGAGTGGATGGCTAATGATCAGCCAAACAAAATTATTCCCCCCAGAGTGGTTTGCTGAAATTCCTGGTGTTGGTAGAGAAAAAACATACCCTTTGGGAGTAAAGTGAAAACTGACTTGGTTTTTGGTCAAAGAAAAAAGGACAGAAACAGCTCTAGGCAAAATAGAGGTTGTCTTTGTTGTCCTTTCCTTTTCTTTCCATTTTTGGCTGCTGTGTCACTTCTCTCTTGCTTCCTAGATCTAGGTGACCTCATGCTGTCCTGAGACTGCCCAAAGTCCCTTACTACTATGCTGCCTACTCAGGCCTGCCCTCCATGGTAGAACCCCATACTTATTCTCTTCTAATTAAAATCTCTATTCCATTAGTTTAAATTACAACAATCCACCAGAGCCCTCCTGGGATATTCCAGAGGCCCCAGAAAAGGGAGATCTCTCCAATTTCTTGAAGGAAATAAATGTGGTGCAACATAGCAATAATAAAGAAATGTCAGGGTTTGACATGGCAGCATTTTCTCCTGTTTCTACTTCCTTCCCTCTTTTTTTCTCCCAGTGGAATACAGCTGAGTTGGAAAAGCTAAGGAATGCATCCTTTCAGACTAATTCCAGCCCCTGGTATCTTAAATCCTTAGTGCTACTAAGACACTGGGAAAAATTTCAGGGTAGGCAATGTTTGTCTTTGTTCCCTGTCACTACCCTTTGGAAACTTTTCTCTTACCTACCTACTGGTACCATCTGTTTGGTTCCCAGATGCCCAGTGCTCTCACATTGTCCTCCGGTGGTCCAAAATACCTGATTGTACCCCCAAAGCATCCTCTAAAATATTTGGTCTCTTCTTCATCCCAGTGAAAAATACCTTTTAGTTAGGGATTAGATGAAAGTAATTCACATTAAGATGTAAATGAGACTCGATCCTCCCAGCAGGTGTTTGAATTATAGAAGAGGAGTTTGTTACCCAATTTGAATCCCTAATTGTTGGAAGGTGTGGGGAAGATATTTGTAAGTGTGGAAGTTCCCACATTTTCATTTTACCTATTCTGTTAGGAAGTAAAATGCCTGGAGTTAGGTCTTTAGCTAATTTCTTCCCACACACCTCTTTCCTCACTTTTGTCTGGGAAGCTTATATGGATCCATAAAATCCCAAAGTGATGGAAACTTACAAACATAAAGTATTTGACTGGAAGACCGAGGAAATGAAATTTACCCTATGGTGTAGTCAGATGGTTGGACTGGTGAGACAAGGTGCATTGGTGTGGACCTGTCTGATGAGGTGGTTTTTCAGTGGCTTTTGGTAGAATGCAGAAGGCAAATTTATAAAGCTTGGGAGAACACTGTTCACAGATGCTAGTAGATGAGAGAAATGCAGGTAGTGTCTTTAAGAGGAAGAAACATGTTTTAGTGGTTGGAGATTTTCTGATTAGAAGTAGAGGAATAATTTATGTGTAATTAAAGTCAACAAATTTTTCTTAAGTACTTATGATCAAGGCACCATACTAGAGGAAGAAAGGAAAAGAGAGTAAATGAGAAAAAAATAAAGCCTGTCTTCAAGGAGCTCTCTTTTGGGAGAAATACAACATAAATACAGGTAAGTAAATACAAGTTAACTTGGGAAGAGAGAGACTAGTAACTGGGAAGATCAGGGGTGGTCTCGGGTAGGTGGTGGCACTTAGCTGAACCTCAAAGAAAAACGGGGATTAAAAAAGGCATATATGAGGAAGGAGTGTATTTAAGATAAAGAGTCTTGGGGAGTAATATGAGATTAGTCTGGAAATGTAGTTGGGAACCAGATTGTGTAAACCTGTGGATGGAGAAAAGGGAACAGTTTTGAGAGATATGGAGGTAGAAACAACAAATCTTGGATACTGATTAGATAGGGTAGTGGCAAGGGTGGGGGAAGAGTCAAGGGTGACATTCCCAAGGGAGACATTCCTAATTGACTTAATTATCAGAAATAGAGAAGTTTGGATGAGAGATAGGTTTGGAGAAAAGAGGAGTTCTGTTTTGTACATGTTGATGTTGAGTTGCTGATATGACATTTTGGTGAAGATATCCAGCAGTAGGAGTGTGCTGGAGTCAGCTCTAACCTTGTAGCCAACCTCCAACAATCACTTTGGAAGAGGCAATTGTTAAAATTTCAGTGTGAGCGAGCATTTGCACCTCACCGATCAGCAATTGATAGAAATCAGGGCTTGGTTTGTTTTTGTTGCCGTTGATTATCTAACTGTAAAGTGTTAATAATGCACATAATTCCTAAAAGTGTTTATGTATACATATCTTTTCTGTCTTCTGCCCCTCCCCAGTTGTTAACGATTTACCAGCACACCCCAGCATTGTTCAATAAACGTTACTTGAGCTCAGCAGACCTACCGAAGGCTCAGGAAATGAAGGGTTGGTAGCTCTAGGCTAACAAAAACAATAACTGGCATTTGTATAGCTCTTTAAAGAGTTCAAAGTGCTTGAATCCATTATCTCATTTGAACTTTACAACAACCTTGTCCAAAAGGCAACTGATATGAGATTAAGGTTAAGTTTGGGACCTCATTTGTATAGGGATGTGATCCAACCTATAAGAGTTAATGAGATTACTGGAAGAGAGGCTGTGGAGAAAGGAGAGCCCAGGACCCAGCCTTTGGGAAGACTGAAGCTTTAAAGAGCATGAGATTGATGGATGATGATCTAGGAAAGGAGACCTAGGAGTGTTCATATGGGTAGGAGCAGAATGAGTACAGAGGTATCATGGAAGTCAAGGCTGTCAAAGAGGACTGAGAAAAGGCTATAAGATTTAGCAACTTAGGGAAGGATGGGAGAAGGGAATAAGTATTGAAGTAGAAGCCATTATGAACCAGGCAGCATGCTAACAAATATCTCATTTGAGATAGATGCCGTTATTACCCCTATTTTACAGTTGAGCAAACTGAGGTAGAGAGTAATTGACCTGCCTAGGGTCACATCGCTGAAATATCTTAGGCTGGATTTGATCTCTAGTTTTCCTATCCCACTGTGCCATCTAGCTGCCTCACTTAGCATAGTTTGAATAGAAACTGAGGAAGCAGATAGTGGGGAGTAATTTAGGGTTAGGGTTTCACAAGGCTTGAATGATCATAGGGGAAAAAAATGAAAGGATTCAAGACTGGAAGGTAGTGTGTAGTTCAATTGGTCAATAGTGGGGTCAAGACTGTAAAGGGAGAAAATGACGCCAGATCATTTGGATGTTGGAAGAACAGAAAAGATGGAAGACTATAGGCTTGTGGTGAGAATAAAAGTTTAGGAAGAGTGAGGCAGAGGGAGAGATGAAAGGAGGGGAGGCTTTGGTCACAGGGAAGAATTTCAGAGTTAAAAATCAGATTATGGAAAAATATGGAAATTTAAACGAACTAATGCAAAGTGAAATGTGCAGAACCCGAAGAACATCGTACATCTATTATGAATAATTTAGCTATTTTCAGCAATACAATGATCCAGAATAATTCTGTAGGACTTATGATGAAAGGTGCTGTCCATCTGCAAAGAAAGAACTGGTAGAGCCTGAAAGCAGATCAAAGATACTTTTTCTTTACTTTCTTTATTTTTCTTGCTTTTTTTGGTCTGTTTTCTTTCACAGAACAACTTACATGGAAATGTGTTTTGCATGACTACTACCTACGTCAAATTGCTTGCATTCTCAATGAGAAAGAGTAGGGGAGGGAGGGAGAGAATTTGGAACTCAAAATTTGAAAAAAAATTGTTTTTAATTGTAATTGGGAAAATTGTAATTAAATTTGGGAAATTGGGAATTAAATGTAATTGGGAAAAATAAAATATTGAGTAAAATTAAAAAAGATCAGAGTTAGCACAATTATGGATGGTAGTGAGAGGAAAGATGTGACCATCCCTTTGGGTATCTGAGATGGAATTAAGATGTAGATTATAGGAATTAAGGAGATTGAGGACATCAATATTTAGATGAGATGAGTCTGAGAAGAAGATTGTGAGCCAGATACTGAACTTCTTGAGAAAGGAGGGAGAATGACTTTGAGGCTGCTAGATGAATGCAGCAAGGTTCTGGACCTAATGATGTAAAGAATGAATAGTTGCTAAATGTTCATGCCAGAAGGACAGTATGAAATTTATTGTGAGGGACAATGAATATACTTTTTGAAAAATTAAATTTTATTTTTATTTTCAAATGAAGATCTGCTCTCATTCCCATCTTCCCTCATTGAGAAATCAAGAAAAACAAAACTCTCGTTATAAACATTAATAGTCAAGCAAAAACAAATCTCTGAATTGACCATGTCCAAAAGATGTCTCAATTTGAACATTGTGTCCATCACCTCAGTATCAGGAGGTAGGTTTCATAAGTCTTCTGGAATTATGGTTGGTCATTGTGTTGATCAGAGTTCTTAATTCTTTCAAAGGTGTTTATCTTTACAATAGTATGGCTATTGTACAAATTGTTCTCCTGGTTCTGCTCAGTTCACTCTGCATTAATTCATATCAATCTTCCCAGGTTTCTCTGAAACTGTTTCTTTTATTATTTTTTATTCACAATGGTATTCCATCAAACTCATGTCATAAATTCATCCCCCAATTTATGGACATCCTATCAGACTTCAATTCTTTGCCACTATAAAAAAGAGCTGCTGTAAATATTTTTGTACATGTGGGTCTTTTCACTTTCTTTAATTTCTTGGGGAGTACAGACTTAGAAGTGTTACCATAGGATCAAAGGGTATGCACAGTTTTGGGCTTAGCTGCAAATTGCTTTTCAGAATGGCTGAACAATTCACAAATCTACCTATAGTGCTTTGATGTACCTATTTTCCCATTTCCCCTCCAGCATCTGTCATTTTAAACAAAGAGTTTGATCATCCTCTTTCCAGTTTGTTGGGGGTGGGGTGAGTCACAAGAGAATGTTCACCTTGAATTGTAAAGAGTGGCCAGAGATTTCCAATATCTTTTGGAAAAATCTTTGTCACTGTGAATTCCAGGAAAATGGAAAATGTCTATGATGAAAGGAAATTTATTCATCATAGAGAAGGACTTTCTGAGGGTACAAATAAAGGAGTGTACACAAAATGAAAAGGAGGAGGGGGGTAACAGAGCAAAGGCAGATGGGGATGAAAGAATTAAATAATAGTAGTAGCAGGGAGATTTGATATTTACCATGGCACACTTCTGACTGAATCATAGAAACTTAGGGAAAAGGAAACTGAGAGTAGCCATAGTGTGATCATTTGATTGGACTCCTCACCCTACAAAGTCCTCTGATAATAGGGTAGTCAGAAATTACCTGTAGCATAATGGATAGCTTCCATTATTTAAGTAAGCACTTAATAAATGCTTGTCATTAAGTATTGGAATTTGAGTCAGGAAGACCTTGGTTTAAGCTCTATGTCTGATACTCACCAGTTGTGTGGCCATGGGCCAGTGATTCAGTTTCCGTAAGATGGAACTAATAATATCTGTATTATATACTTTCCAGGATTTTTATGAGGTTCAAATTAGATAATGTATGAAAAACACTGTTGTTATTGTTACTCTTTCAAACCGTAGGGAGGGAAGGATTGGACCAGCAAAGAGATCAAATTGGGCATCTGAAAAACTGGACACTAGCTAGCTAGATATCTTATGGTTTGGTTTCCAGGACCCTAGCTGTACTCATACTTGGGCCAGTTCTTTTGACTCCTTTAACAATGAGGAAGAGGTAATACATACTTAGAAGACACCTTGAATTGTGGATCATACATTTGGTTCCTCATCAATCCTGTTTTTTGAAGAACTGGTCCTGATGAGATCCTGGCGGAGTGAATTGGAGGCTGGGTGCTCATTGCTTATGCAGGTTAAAGGCATTATTGCTTTCTCAGGTGGTTAAATGAAGCAGGATGGAGCAAGTCATGCTTCTACACATAACAGTAAGTTCTAGGTAGAGGAACCCTTCAAAAGCATGAGAGAGGTGAGGGCTAGAGTCCTACTTTCCTGTATCCATTAATGGGAGAGTAAGAATGAGGAGAGGAGACTTTGTGTCAACGGCAGCCCCTTCATGTCTGTATGCTCCTCAGTAATGGAAGACTGAAGAAGAATTTAAAAATACTGCTGATAACTGACATTGATATAGTTCTTTAAGATTTACAAAGCACATTACACATATCTTCTCATTTGAGCCTCATAACAATCCTATGGAGTATGTACTGGTGGTATCATTCTTGTTTGAGGAAACTGAGACAGACTCCTTAAGTGATTTCCCCACTTCAGTGGGTAATATGGATTAGAACCCGCTTCTCTCTCAACTCCATATCCATTGCTCAATTATGCTATAGTGCCTCTCAGCATGGCAGGAGGTGCTGGCGTAGGACCCTTAGTGTTAATGGCAGGAATACTTTATGTTTGTCAGTGGCTTGGCTGTGGCACTATGATCATAGATGCCTCTTTCTCTGTATGTAGTAATACGTTTTCTGGCAAGAAGGGCTCCAGACCCAGCCTCCGAGAAAAAATGGGACTGGGACATCCACCACTGTTCAGCCAGTGATGGCTCTTCTCTCCATCCCATATTCTTTCCTTCCAGGGTTGTAACTGTGTTAAGCTCTAGTTATTTTACCTGTCTACTCCTCAGTTACCTTTCTAGGGTTATCATCCATAGGTGTGTCCATTGAGGCTCTTTTCTGAACCCTCACCTCTTTTCTTCATCCCTTTTCCTTTGCTAGTTGTATAAACTCTGATGGGTTCAACAATTTATGTAGATCACCCCCAGATCTACATATGCAGCCTTTATCTTTCTTATAAATGTCACTCTCAAATGACTAATTGTGGACAATTAACAAAAATGCTTGTTGACTGACATATCTAACTGGATGTCCGATAAATACCTCAGGCATAAAATGTCCAAAATGGACTTTTTTCATTACTTCCCTTCCACCAATTTATTTCTTTCCTATTTCTGTTGAGAATGCCACCATCCTTCTGTTTACCCAACTTTGCGACCTGTCACTTTTGCCTTTTTACTTTCCCTAAACCTTTACCTTCATCCAATCAGTTGCCAAGGCTTGCATATTCTGTCTGTATACTTTATTTTGAATATGTCCCCTTCTCTCTAACTTTGTCTTGTTGCTTCATAGAGAAAGAACAATTAAATGTTCTTGTCATGGGAGACTGGGGTAGAACTCAAAATGCAGCCTCTAGGTCAGCTTGCCTACCTCTGAAGCATTCCTTTGCACATCAGTCCTGAAGACCTCTGGTTTCCTGTAAGATTTTCCCTGGGGTTGAGTAACCCACTACCCTTTGCAACTTCTACATCCTCAGTATTGATTTGGGTCATGTCAATTCCATAGTTAGACATGCTTTCCCTTTCACTGCCCACCTGTTGTGAAGAGTTTTTCTAGCTACTCCTACATTACTATGCTAAATAAATGCCAGGCTGCAAGTGATAAAAGCCCAGCAATGTTTTCTTTAGTCTGTGAGAGGAGGGCATGACTAAATAATAGCGTAGAATGATCATGCCTGCCTGGAGTTTACTGTTATAATTGATGAAACTTGCAACCAAGTTAATCTGACATATTTAATGAACTCCATAATCCTTATTATGATGCGTGGTACTTAGGCATAAATGGTAAGCAGTTCATGTAAATGACTGCAATTAGTAATTTCTTTGACATAGTCTAACCACATGGATGGTTTTCCTGGAAACCTTGTGCTGTAATTACTGTCACACACACACACACACACACACACCTTAAAAGACAAAGGTCTTGTACAGGGGTGGGCAGCATGTGGCCTTGAGGCCACGTGTGGCCCTCTAGGTCCTCAAAAAGATTTGTTCTGTAAAACTTGGACTCTGTCAAAGGGTCACACTTGAGCACCTAGAAGGCCATGTGGCCTTGAGAGCACAGGTTCCCATTCCTGGTCTTGTATCTTATTTCCCTTAATCTGGGGTTCTCTTTTTCTCCCACACTTCCTCTATTTCTTCACTCTCTGGTCCACATTGGAAGTGCCCTGTGCTCTGCCCTGCTGTTCTCATTTCTCCACTGCCAGTTCTTTCCTGTAATCATGCTGTTCAGTTGTTTTTTCAGTCATCCCTGACTCTTTGTGGTCCCATTTAGAGTTTGCTTGGCTAAGATACTGGAGTGGTTTGACGTTTCTTTCTCCGGCTCATTTTACAGATGAGGAAACTGAGGCAAACAGGGTTAAGTGACTTGCCTAGGGCCACACAGCTAGCAAGAGTCAGAGGTCATATTTGAACTCAGAAGATGAGCTTTTCTGATTCCAGACCCAGCTCTCTATCCACTGTGCCGCCTAGCTCCCCTTTCCATAAACATAGCTTTTAAAGTTCCCAAATAACTTTGTTTCCATGATCTCATTGGAACATCAAAACAATCCTGTGAGGGTTGTACTACAGGTATTATTTGGCCCATTTTCAGGTGGGGAAACAGAGGCTTAGCAATATTAAGTGACATGTGGTTGATCTAGGAGAAAGCAGACGTAAGATCTGAATGCAGAACTTCCCGGTTCTAAGTCAAGCACTTTGCCTGGTCATTATTCCACTGTCTCCGAGTATGCTTCTTTTCCAACTGAAGGGTACATATATCTATTCCCCATTTCTTCTTGCTTTCCATGCCCATGGTGGATGCTCTGGACAGCAAAAGGCTTGAAGCAGCAGGAATTGTGGGTCCTGAAGCCTGTAGAGATTAGGAGTGATAGTGGGTTGGTGGGGATAGGTGCTGACAGCATGATCACAGTGGGGAAATTAGACCTTATCATGGAGGTAATGGGATGGGATGGGAAGAGATGGCTCAGAGAAAATGGGATTGACTGCCTAACATTTGGAAGTCTTGCAGGGATAGGCAGTGGCAGGGGGAAGGAAAGAGGAAAGGTGGGAGGTCAGCTGAAGCATCTGTTTCCTTCTGACTGTACCCCCTCCCCCACCTTCCCTGGCCCCCACTCTCATTCCCCACCCCTGCCCAGGCACCCCACAGTGACTGAAGGGAGTGCAGCCTTAGGACAAAGGGGGACTTTTAGAGGCAAAGAAAAGATCCCTCCTACCTCTACTTGCTTTTGCCTTGAATTTCTTTAATGGAAAAACAAACTTATTTCACAATGAAAGATTCAAAGGTTTTAAAATGCAAATGAATATATAAGAGAGTTAATGCATTTATATGAATTAAACTAAATTTGAGCAAAAACCCTTTAGTAAGATCCTTTCTTATTTAGTTGTTTTGAGAGCACTGGATATCTGAAATGGGAGTTCTCAGATCACTGGAAGTCCCTAGTCTGATGGTCTCTGTCATTTAGGTTACTTTGTGGCTTTGGGCAAGTCACCTCTTCTTTCTGGTTTCAGTTCTTTTATTTGTAAAATGAAGGGGTGGAATTAGATTATCTCTATCTCTTTCTTTCTTTTTAAAAATCTAAATTTTAATTTATGGAATAAAACATGCATTTCCATAACATAGTAAAATAAAAAAGATGATTGCGCATGTACAACTTGCTGTCACTAAGGTTCCTTTCTACTGGGATTCTATAATTCTTGGATTCTATAGAGAAGCTCTAGGCAGAGGAAATCCTGATGTGGTCTAGCACACATCACCTTAGTGGGAGCTACAGTGGGAAGTGACAGGAAAGAATTGATGTCTCCCACGTCCCAATTCTCAAGCCAATATACTAGCCTAGGAAGAATTGTAATAAAGTGTTAACTCTTTATTGAATGAGACAAAATTACCAGCAGCCATGGATTTTAGATCAAGGGGGAGCTATCTTTGTTGAATTGTATTAACATGAATTGATATGTAGGATTAATCATAAGTATCTAGAATTTAGAGCTTGTTGGGAATCGAGACCATTGGGTATAGGTCCTTCTTTTTTTCTGGTCAGGAAACTAAGTCACAGAGAGATGAAAAGATTTGTCCAGTTAACATACTCAGGTTAACATGTGGTGTAATGGAATGCAGGCTGGAGATTTCAAATCAGATGTTGTTCAATTGATTTTTTTTTCCAGATGTGTATGACTATGACCCCATTTGGGGTTTTTCTTGGCAAAGATACTGGAGTGGTTTGCCATTTCTTTCTCCAGCTCATTTTACAGAAGAGGAAACTGAGGCAAACAGGGTGATGTGACTTGCCTAGGGTCTCACAGCTAGTAAGTGTCTGAGGCCAGATTTGAACTCAGGAACAAGAGTTTTCCTGACTCCAGTTATGACACTCTATCCTATCCTGGCTGTGTGATAGGTAAGTTCCTTAAGTTACTTTCTACTCATGTACTAGACAAGACATTGGGCTTCAGTTTTCTCATCTGTAAAATGAAGAAACTTGGCCTAGACAATCCCAGTTTCTGACACTCTAAGATCCCACAGAGGGAGTAAATAGTTGAGCCATGTTTTCAGATCCAGGTGTGTTCTACTAGACCACTCAGAGGCTTTTTAATGAAGATATGAATGCTTGGTTCTGCTTAGGTGACCTTTCCCCTCTAACCTTTTCCGGGCCTCTGCTAGGCTGCTATATGAGGGTCACTGGTAACCCATTATTCTGTTGGGTCCATAAAAGGCTGGGATTGTGCCCCAGGCAGCACCCCAGGCCAGGAAGCTGCACCTTGCATGCAAGTGCCCTACTTGTTCCAGGTTTTGGCTAAGCCCCCAAGGGCAGCTTTCCAAATTCGGCATCACTTAGCTCATTCTCAGGACACTAATTTCCAAACCCGATAATTTTCATGAAGAACCTCGAAACTTCCCCTTCCTTTTCAGCAGAGACTTAACGGAAGAGAGCTGGAGCAGGGTCTTGTTGCTAAGCCTTCATTATTTCCACAACATATTTTACAGGACTCCCACTAATATACTATGAAGCATTGTGCTAATTAAAACTAAGCGAGTCATGTCAAATTAAATGAGCAAAGTACATTGGGTTAGGCAGTATCCTGGCTTGTTACTGTATGTTTGTTTATTTGTTAATTGGCCAAGTTCAGTAATCTGAAGACATTTTTTCCTTGTCGTTAATACGGATTACTGACATCTCTAGCTTCAGCTGCATGGTCCGGTGAAGGGGGTATAGATGGAATGGGACATCATCGACTTCTAGTTTCTAGTCTTGTTGGGTGATCTGGGGAAGGTACTTGGCCCTCTCTGGGCTTCCATTGCTCCTGGAGAATGTCTCATTACCTACCCTACTTCTCCTAGGTTGGGGATTCATTAACGTAAGAATATTTGAAAAGCACACAAAGAGTGGTAGGAGGGAGCTGTTATATGAAGACAGAGCCATCCCAGTCCAGAACTGTGCAGAGGCTTTGACGACTAGCCAGCTGGCGTGACTGAATGCCCCTCGATGAGCCTAGTGGTGTCCAAGGTCAGCTTTGGAACAGAACCCTGGTCTCCTGGAACAGATGTCACCCCCCTAGTCCTGCTTTGGGATGGTAGAAAGAGCTCTGGATTTGTAGTTAGACGACCTGGGTTCTACTCCCAACTCTGCCATTTACTAGCTGTGTGGCTTTAGCTGATTTAATTAACCACTCTGAGCTCCAGTTTCCTTATCTTCAAAAAAAGGATAACAATACTTACAATAATACCTAATTCAAAGGTTCTTATGAGGACCATATGAAATGATAATATGCAAAACGTTTGCAACTGCAAAGTCTTATATAGGCATCACCTGCTATTTTGAGATCCTTCTCTATTTAGTCTTCCTGGATCTCTTTCTCCCACAATGATCTCTCTTCTCTGTCATCCTATAGTATAAATAAACTTGACCTTCATTGGCTACCATGTCAATCTCTATTATTGTAATGGTATTGAATTTTTCATGTGTATGTGTTCATTTTATATTTCTTTGCATGCCCCACAGCACTTTGAACATAGCATTGTTGATATTGAGTAGTTTCAGTCATGTCTGATTCTCTGTGACCCCATTTTGGGTTTTCTTGGAAAAGATTCTAGAGTGGTTTGCCATTTCCTCCTCTAGCTCATTTTACAGATGAGGAAACTGAGGCAAATGGGGTTAAATGACTTCCCCAAAGTCACACAATTAGGCCAGATTTGAACTCGGGTCTTCCTGACTCCAGGCTTTGTATTCTATCTGCTGCGCCACCACAGTTAGTTAGAAAACCCCAAATGGGGTCACAAAGAGCTGGACATGACTGAAAATGACTGAACAATAGCAAAGTGCCAAATATGTGTCAGGCACTGTACTAAGTGCTAGGGATACAAAAAGAGGTAAAACAGACTTGACCTCAAGGAGCTCACAGTCTAATGGGGGAGATAATGAATGAGCAAATGAAATATTCAAGCAAGCTATATACAGGATCAATGGAAAATAATGATAGAGGGAAGGCTAGAACTGAGGAATTGGGAAAGTCTTCCTAGAGAGTATGGGATTTTAGTTTAGGTTAACTACTCTGAGATCTAGTATATGAAAAAAATACTATAACTAATAATCAGAGAATTCAAGCTAAAGCAATTGTGAGGTTTCTACATCATACCTATTAGATTCGCAAAGATGATAAAAGAGGAGAATGACAAATGTGGGAAAATAGGCACACTAGTGTATTGTTGGTGGAACTGTGAATTAGTACAGCTATTCTGGAAATCAACTTGCAGCCATGCCCACAAAGTTCCTAACCTATGTGTACCCTTTGACCTAACTATACCTTAACTAGGCTTCTACCCCAAAAAGATTCAAAGAAAGAGGAAAAGGGACTCATTTGTATAAACAGTAACAACTTTTTTCATAGCAGCTCAAAGTGGAAACTAAGGGGGCCCCTTGAGTTTTTATAAAAAACATTCCACAAATTTCAGTATGTGATTGTAATAGAATATTATTATTCCCTAAGAAATTTGCTGTATCCAAAATGGACAATTTCAGAGGAAGCTTGGAAAAATCTTTATGAACTGATGCAAAGTAAAGTGAGCAGAACTAAAAGCACAATTGATCCGGTGACATTATAAAGAGAAAAGGCTTTGGAAGACTTTAGAGCTCTCATCGGTACAATGATAAATCATAAGTCCAGAGGACTGAAGATGAAACACACCACTTTTGCCAGAGTAGTGGTGGACTTAGAATGCAGGATGACACATATATTCTTAGGCACAGAGGATTTTATTATTTTTCTGTATTTTCCAGTTGGGAGGCAATGGGAAGGAGAGATACTAAATTCTTGTAAAATAAATATATTAAAAATCTTTCTAATTTGCATAGAAGGGGTTGACTTGTCCTGGTAGAACAAGATGCTCTCCAGGAGCTCCTTATGCCAATGAAATCACAAGTTCAACCTTATTTCTTTGTGTATTCTTCCTTTATTATACTGTAAGCACCATGAGGTCAGGGACTATCTTTTAGCTAAACTTTGTATTCTTCCTAGCACTTAGTATAACATTCTTTAAATGATGAGTGATTAATAAATGTTTCTGGCAATGTAGAGGATATTGCATATTACCTACGATTGCTTATGATCTCATTCTTACTATCGTGGGAGAATTGATCTACTTGTGTCCTAATGATAGATGGGAAAAACAGGCTGTTGTTATTGTTTGTCCTTTGTTCTCAAAGGGGACCATGACATCAGGAAGGTGATGCCATGATTTACAAGATTTAAGTGCAAGGTCATCAGCCCCACATTCTCCTCTGGAGTAATCTGGGTCCAGTGGCAAGACATAGATCAGGACAACTGGAGATGGGTCCTGACATGACATGCTATACTGCAGAGAACACTGGGGCAGCATCTCCATTATCCCCTTCAAACCTGCAAGCAGAAGGGAGGGCAAAACGAGTGATACCTCTGGGAGTCAGGAGGTCTGGGTCAAAGTCCAGATTCTACCACCTACTAACCATGTGACTTTGGACAAGTATGTTCCCTAACCCTGTAAAATTGGGATAGTTTTCTACCTATATTACAGTTGTATTGTGAGGATGGAAAGGGGATAAGGGATATAAAATACTCTGCAAACTATAAAGCTCTAAACAAATGCCAGCTATTATTATGGGAGGAAGGTGGGTGGTGTTACCTCAGTTATTCTATGTCAAGTAGATTTCCTCATTATTCAGGGGCAGCAACACCAACTAATTTTGTATCTAGGCAAGAATATACATTTGAGTCTCCCTCATCTAATAGCAGGGAATGCTTAGAGGAATAGATCCATATTTCACATTTTTTTCTGAGCCCCTCAGCTTTGGTTGCCCAGGGCCAGTAATGACAATTAGCATTTTACAAAGTCACAAATATTGTCTCATTTGATCTGTACAACAACCCTAGAAGACAGGTTCTGTTATTAGTGCCACTTTATAGATGAAAAAAAAAAGGAGGCTGAGAGACGTTAAATGACTTGGCCAGTGTCACACCATAAGTTTCTGAATCAGGATTTGAATTCAGGTCTTCCTTACTACAAGGTCAGCATTCTAACCACTGTGCTACCTAGTTTTCTCAGTTTCTTTGCCTTTGTTACAACTCTGTTGAGATAAATCACAGAATTCCAGAAATGGAAAGAATCTCAGAAAGAATTCCATCTTATCCTACCTTGACCTGACTGAGAATAACATATATATAAAACACATCTCTGATGAGTGGTTATTTAGTCTTTCATTGAAGATCTTTGGTGAGAAGGAACCCAAAACCTCCTGAAGTAAATCATTCTACCCTGAAACAATCACAATTGCATGGAAATTTTTCTCTGTATGGAGCTGAAATCAGCCTGTCTGTAATTTCCAACCACTCTCCTCTATCTGTCCTTTGTAACCTGTTCTATCTGCCAGATCTTCAGATATTCAAAGACATATCATAATTGTTCCTCCTTCCATCCCCCACTCCTTCTTTTCTTTTCTAGTTCCTTTAAATTTTCTCTAGGCTAAATTTTCCTAGTAACTTCGAGATCTTAGATGGAAGACTCCTCACCATCCTGACAGCCCTCTTCTCAACACTCTCCATCTTCTCTATGTTCAATAGATTGTGACAACAGGGGATGAAAAGTTTGTCTATCTCCCCCCCCCACCCCCGCATCCCACCCCACCAAATTCTCTCACCTTTTTTTCTTCTGATGCCTAGATGTCTATAATTAGACCTTTATTCCTTTGGCTTAAAGCTTCCTATCCCCTGTGGAAATGCAAATAACTGAAAGAAATAAGACACAATCAATTATTTATACCTCGATGTTTATGAATTATAAAATTTTTAGCACTGTAAGAGATCTTGGGGATTATCTGGTCCAAACTCTTCATTCTATATCAAGTAGAATGAATTGGGTGCAGATTGTGTCACAGTTAGGTAAAGTGCTTTGTGGAAGGTCCCCTACCGTGTTTCCCCATAATAAGACCTATCCCGAAAATAAGCCCTCCCCTTACTGTGTAAGATTCCTTTAAAATAAGCCCTCCCCTGAAAATAAGCCCTATTGAGATTGCTACTGTAGTGAAGGTGATCCCCTGCGCTACACGCTACATTACGGTACCCTCTGTATGACTGTCCCCCCTCCCCCCTGTGAAACGCACTGCACTCCGAGCTGCATCCAATCAGAGCTGCAGCAGTGAGCGCATCATCCTGTTCTTCCCCAGTGATTTGCTTATTGAATAAAGGTACATTTTTTTGTTCACATTTACCTGTTTATTAAAATTGCTGTCAATGTTCATTAAAATAAGCCCTCCCCTGAAAATAAGCCCTCTGGTGTTTTTCTGTCCAAAAAAAAAAAAATAAGACCGTGTCTTATTATCGGGGAAACACGGTACCTAGTCAGAAGGAGAGCCAGGATTAGAATCCAGTTTCATGACTTCCAATTCAACTTCCTTTCCTCCACACCCTTCTGTGGATACTGTCCTGGGTGGAGGGCTTGATAAATAGGAAAAGCCATGAATGTAGGCAAGTGGAGAATGGAATGTTCAGGGGTGGAAGGGGAAGGGCTGGTAGAAGGAAAGACTGAGTGAGGCACAGGAAGATAAAATCATACTTTAGCTTCATGCTGAGCCATGATCCTCCCTCTTTTGCCTCCAAGGACTGTTATAATAAATGACAATTGATGGCAGTCAGATAGGTGAAGGTAAAATACTTAAGACTCTCATTAATGAGTTTTCATAATTAAGAACCAGTGTGATTAAGAAGGGGAAATTAAAAAGGAGATTGAGGATCTGAGAAGGGAGAAGTAGTTCCCTAGTTCATGTTGAA
>NW_027187372.1:805870-931171 GCF_028583685.1 Petaurus breviceps papuanus
ATTCTCTCTTTCTTGTTTGTTTTTGTATCCAAAGCACCTTGCACATTGTAATGCTTAGCAGATCTTGACTGACTGGCTGACAGGATAAAGAGGCAGTTCACGTAGTACTCAATTCGGGGTTTGATCTGCCTCTGAATTCACTGTTCTTTTTGTTGTACATTTTTGGCTCTTAGGGTAAAATAGGGACAATGAGTGGAATTTTAAGGAAGTAAATCTAGGCTTAATACAAGAGAAAACCCCTTTATTATACTTATAACTATTTAGAAATAAAATGGACTTCCTGGGAAGATAGTAGGTTCCACCTCACTGGAGATCTTCAAGTAAAGGCCTCCCCCCTTTGTTAAATCACCATACACCAACAAGATAGGCTACAGAGAGGATTCTTGTTCAGGTATTCATTGCACTATATAGCCCTGATATCTTTTCCAAATCCATTTTTTCCAGAACGCAGTGATTTGTTTGCCGACAAACTTGCTTTTTATTTGACACTGAATCTTTATATCCCAAATCCTGGACGTTATCTATTGCTAGCCCCACCTTTCTGATTCCTTGTATTGGCCCTGCTTCTGCTTGACACACTGCCTAATCCCTTTTGTTCCCTTGTCTTCAAATTATTTTCTCAATTGGCAACTTTGTCTTCCATAATCAATGGGAGCTTCTTGGATGGTTTGATCAGAACCACGGACAGCACCAAGTTCACTTTTTTTTTTTCTCCAGGTCCTGAACCCTTCAGCTTAGATTGTAAAAAAGGGAAAGGCTGGCAGGAACAGTACAATTTCTTTCTGATTCATCTGTGGAAAATAAGGAGATAGACCAGATTGAAAAGTCAAGTGCATTGAAGTGATGCAGGGCTACTTTAGTGAGACTCTTTTCTCTCCTTTGGTTAGTTTTTGTTATTTATCCTGGATCTCTTGTTGAGGATTTTACTCTTTGGAAGGTCTTTAGCAATGTCTAGCACTTGAATACTTCCATCCTGGGGAATGTAATGTGTTTCTTGAGCAAAAGTTTGTGGGTTCTGCCTACATCTGCAACAAGTGGAATGGGAAGGAAGAGAAAGGTCGCCTTCTCTCTCTTCCATTGTTTCTTAAATGTTATGCTACTGTATGAGGAATTAGTAGCTGGTAAAGCTATCTGTTGAAATAACATTGTTATAGGCTTGGGTTGTTCTGAGGGGAAGATAATTTCATGCACCAATCATTGATCCAAGTCTGAGAAGCTGGTATATGACTGGAGATACCACAGCATTATTCAGTTGTTAGAGTTTCTTGTAAGACAGATTACTAATGCTAAGTGGGAACCAAATCTGGCTGAGGTTGGCCCCCAGGGAAACTTTTTAGAAAATAGCACCCATGATGAATCAATACATGATTCTAAGAATTCTAGTCATCATCAAGGGAAAAGTGACAAATAGGAGAAGCATCTTCTGCTGCTCCTGGCAAATGTTAGTAGTCTACACCTGTGTATGTGGCAGTCTTGGTATACTTGGCAGTTTTGCTAGCTTCAAGGTAACCCTAAATGAAGGGATCATAGAACCTCTGAGTTTGGAAGGACTTAAGAGGTAATATAGGAAAACCCTTACCTGAACAGGAATTCTCATCTGTTATGCTCCTGACAAGTCTTCCTATAGCCTGCACTTGAAAAGGCTTAGGAGGACTACTCTTGAATACCAATACTAACTAGTTGTTATATAGTGCTTTGACCACTAGATAGCACAGTGGATAATTCCAGGCCTGGAGTCAGGAAGACTCATCTCCCTGAGATTAAATCTGACCTCAAATGCTAGCTGTGTGACTCTGGGCAAGTCACTTAACCCTGCTTGCCTCAGTTTCCTCATCTGAAAAATGAGCTGGAGAAGGAAATGGCACACCACTTTAGTATCTTTGCCAAGAGAAATCCAAATGGGGTCGTGAAGAGTCAGACATGACTGTAAATGTCTGAACAACAACATCAAAATATAGTGCTTTGAGGTTTTCAACATGCTTTATATATGTTAACTCATTTGATCCTTACATCAATGATATGAAGTAGATGCTATTGTTATTATTATTCCCATCTTACAGACAAGGAAACTGAAGCTGAGATATTAAATGAATTGTGCAAAACAGGATTCAAACTTAGGTCTTTAAGACTTTAAGCCCTGTGTTCTATCTACTAGGTCACCTTGATGCCTTAAAAAATAATAATAGCTGGCATTTATATATCACTATCCTCAGAATGTAACTGGGAGATAGGTGCTATTATTATCATACTAATTTTACAAATGGGGAAACTGAGGCAGAAAGCAATTAAATGACTTGCTCGGGGTTACACAATAGTAAATGTCTTAGGTAACATTTGAACTCAGGTGTTTCTTGATTCCAGGTCTAGCTCTCCATACATTGTACTACCTAGCTGCCTAGCTGGAGGGTGACTGCTGTAGTTGTATCAACTTTTATATCCATGTTCAGAAACAAATAGCCTTTTGATTCCTTTACTTAATGAACTTGAGGCAATTCTGAGCCCAGCTTGGGACATGTGGTAAAGGTTGACTCTTTGCTCTTAGTAATAGTGCCAGGTACACCATTACTTGATTTGGCATACCTATGCTTTAGGAATGGATCAGATGTGGCACTCACTCTCAGGGAATCAGCATCCATTAGTCTTGGACTCAAATTTTCCACATATGCTTTATCTCGCAGATGTAGATATACTGTTTCTAGGTCAGCATATAGCACAGGCAGACGAAAAACCCTCGATTGTCCTCTACTTGGAAATGGCTATTGCTATGAAGGACAAGGCAGGTGGTGGTTGGCATTGATCCAAAGGAGGCAAAGTAACAGGAAGATGGAGGGTGGGGCTACTCATATATAGTCAAGCCAAACAAAATAGAACAATACTTCCCACACATCCACAGAAATTTCAGTGCATCAAATCGAAAGATTTCCTTAACCAAACTTAACTCCCTACTCCCTCAAGGTGGCAAGGCTTTAACTAGTACCATAGAACATAATTAGCCATAGAACACGAGGAGGAAACAAGAGACCCAAGGACACAGACTCCACAGAGGTAAGTAAGAATGCAACAGCTATGTTGAAGAAGTGCCCAAGGGCCACAAATACAGGGCCAGAGCTGCTCAGTTATTCCTGCAAAAATTCCCTACATCTTTCTTTCTTTTTTTTTTTGGTTGTTGGAGGGAGGAAGGCAGGGAATTTGGGGTTAAGTGACTTGCCCAAAGTCACATGGCTAATAAGTGTTAAGTGTCTGAGGCTGGATTTGAACTCAGGTTCTCCTGACTACAGGGCTGGTGTTCTCTTCACTATGCCACCTAGCCACCCCTTCCCTACTTCTTTCTTGCTTTCTGCTTGCAGAGATATTGTGACTGGTTCTTCAAGAATATACAAGCTTTATTTCCAATGCTAGTTTAAGTATACTCATTGCTGAAGCCAAAGATGGATGTGCCAAGAAAATCTGCCAACTTTTTGACCCACTGCTCTCAATGACCATTGCACAGGAAAAACTTTTATGGCAATATCCTACATACCTGGCAGGCCTCACTTCTACTTTTATAGCCTGTTGTCCTTCTGTCTCATCTCCATGTGAACAATTAAGAATGGAGCTTACACAAGTACTCAAGCTGTGCTAGGTATTCTTTCACTATCCAGACAGAGATTCTGACTGTGTGTAGATGCTTGTGTGTGGGATGTACCACCTCATTTCTCAGAATTTATTTCCAATGCCATTGTCAATATATGTGAGTCCTATGGCGCTTCCTCCATCCTTCATCCCATAATACTAATTTGTTCTTTAGCATTTATTGGCTTTTATAGTTAAGATCAAAATTCTTTTCCAAGAATCACAGAATTTCAGAGGTGGAAGGGGAATCAGTGTCTCTAATCCAAACATTTCAGAGCAACAATCTCCTCTAAAATATATAAAGCAAATAGTAATTCAGCCTTCTTTAAAGACCTCCCCTGAGGTGGGGCCCACCATTTCCTAAGGATAGCTGTGAAGGCCAACTAATTTTTCCTGAAAACAAGTCTAAATTTGCTTCTGTGCAACTTTCACCTATTGTTCCTAGTTCTTATCCCTGGGGTTAAGGAGAACAAATCTATACCCTCTTCTATATTTCATTTAAATCTTAACTTTACCAGATCAACTATCCACAGTTTCATCAATTGATCCTCAGATGGCATGAGACTTCCTTGAGGTTTCCCCTCTTTTTATTCCTTTGGACTCTAGCTTATTGGGATTCTTCTTCAAGTGTGGGACCCAGAATTGAATATAATAGTCGATTTATGGTTTGGCCAAGGCAGAGTGTTATGGAGCTATCAGTTTTACTATTTTGAACATTTTGTCTCTTGTAATACAGTCTGAAGATTGCCAAAGAAATTGGTTTTAGCTTGCTTGGCTGTCCTATCACTGGATGACTCTTGACTCCTATTGAACTTGCAATCTGATGAAACCTTTGGATGCTTTTTCTACCAACTGCTATCTAACCACATTTCTATTATGTTGTACTTGTGAAGCTGATTTTTTTAACTTGAGTGTGAGACTTTTTACATTTATGTCTATTCAATTTCATCTTATATTGAGCTTGCCAAAAGAGAAGCTGTCATCCAGTATGTAATCTATTCCTCTCAGCTTTGTGTCATTGCAGCTTTGACAAACATGCAATCCATGCCTTTGCCCAAATCATTGATAAAAATGTTAAACAGCACAAGACAGGGCACAGATTCCTGGGTCTTTCCACTACAGACCTCATTCCAAATTGATATCGAACCATTAGTGATCATTGTTTGGGTTCTATCATTCAATCAGTTTTGAATGCACACTATTTTATCATTGATTGGCTTACATCTCTTCATCTTGTCTAGGAAAAATAGTATTTACAATTTTTCAACTTTTTTTTTTACTAAAACTTAAAAAAACTACATTTTCTTTATCTATCAATCTAGCAGTTTTGTAAAAAAGGAAATGAGGTTTTTTTTTACAGCAGCAAAAGCCTTAACGCAATCATATGCATTCTTTTCAATCCTTGTGTCCATTTCTAGATTTTACTACCCTTTAACAATATGTTCTAGAATTTTGCTAAGAATAAAAATGAATCACACAAGCCTGTAGTTTTGCAGACTAAATTTTCTTCCATTTTCAAAATTAGGAAAACATTCGTCATTCTCTAAACATCTGATATCTCTCCAATTTTCTATGATCTTTCAGAAATGATTGACAGTGAGTAACTCAACAGCCACATCCATCAGTTCAGTCAATATTGGAGGATATAGTTTGTCTGTGTCTGGTGACTTGACCTTATTGAAGGCAGGTAGGTTGGGTGTTTCTTTTTATCTTAGTTTTCAGCTCCATTAGCCATTTTTGTTTTGTCCTTCCCTGTCCAAAGATGATTTTTCTTGACAGAAAACATAGAATTAGAGAAAAGTTTGAGTAACTAACTGCCTTCTCTCAGTCATCGATTATCAGCATCCTAATCTCCTTAAGAATTGTTCCTATCCCATCTTTGACACTTATTTCCATAATAGTGTACTCCACTTTTTGTTATCCTTGGTATCCCTTTATAGACTCAGCTCATTCTGAGTTTTAATATTCCTGCCATTATTCCCACTATAAGAATTTTATATTCATTCTCCTTTATTAGTCCTCATTTTCATCTTCTATATATGTGTTTTTTTTTAAAGCAATTGGGGGTAAGTAACTTGCTCAAGGTTACATGGCAAGTTATTTTTTGTGTCAGTGCCGAGTATCTGAGACCTGAACTGATCCCAGGTCTCCCGACTCTGGAGCCAGCACTCTTACTCACTGTTCCACCTGGCCCCTAAGCAATTGGAGTTAAGTAACTTGCTCAAGGTTACATGGCCAGTTATTTTGTGTGGGTGTTAAGTATCTGAGCCTGGAACCAATCCCAGGTCTCCCGACTCTGGGGCTGGCGCTCTTACTCACTGCACCACCTGGCTGCCCTATATATATATATATATAATATATATACATATATAATATATATACATACATATATATATATATATATATATATATATACATACATACACACATATGTTTTTAAAGATCGAAGTTTAATTTCTTGTGAGTCCAAAGTGGTCTTCTTAGAAAGCATTACCTTTTCTCACTCATTGGAATTTTTCTTATTGTGTTTTCAGGATTTCATTCTTGAAAACTTCCCATCACTCCTAATATGATTTCCTCTGTAGAGTTTTAGGCCATAGGATTCTACCTCTCCTTTTTCTGAACCCCTTAAATTCTTTCCCCAAATGCCAGACTGTGTCTAAATTTCTTTCTCTATCTTGAATTTTAATGTAGAGTGGTCATTGCCTTCATATAATTTTTACTTCAGCAAAGAGTTCATTCTTACTAAGAAATACATCTGTATTAGGAATTCCCATTATTAGCCCCTGCAGTTAAAAACATTTTATCAATATCTTTGTCTTTACACTATAGTTACCATCCCCTACCCTTAAACATTTCCTCAAGACAAAGAAAAACTATGAAGCAAAAATATCTGATAGGGAAACCTTATTTGACGTTGTAAATAATATTCCATGCTAGCAGTCCCACACTTCTCTGCTTTGAGGAAGGTGTATTTTGTTATTTGTTTATTTTCCAAAACCTTCGTTGTTTTTACCATTATTCAGAGATCAATTACCTTTTAGTGAGTTTCCTTTACATCTTTTCATGTACATTGTTTTAATCATTCTGTAAATTGCTCTTTTGGTTCTGCTTAATTTGCTTTGCATTAAATCCTATAAATCTTCCTTTATTTCTTGAAGTTGCTCATAATCCTCATTTATTTTAAAATTTTATTAATTTTTTTATTTTTATATTACTCTCATTCCTAAATATATCTCTCTCATCCCTAATAGCAGGAATAAAAAATAAGATTTTTTTTTGCTGTAAAATTACATTTCATAACATTTAACATGATTTCAGCCATTCTCCCATCCATTAGCTCCTAATTTGGCTACCCCAAAGAGTGCTACAATAAATATCTTGGCATAAATTGAAACTTCGTTTCTTTCTTTGATTTCCTTGGGGATATATTTCCAATAGTGGGATTTCTAGATTTAAAGAGTATTGATAATTTGGTCACTTATATAGAAAAAAATACAAATTGAAATCTAGAATTTTTGGACAATGTCACAGCTCTACCAACACCACATTTGTCTGCCTGTTGTCAGTCATTCATCCAGCATTAAATATTCCTATTTTTTCCACCTTTGCCAATTAACATGGAGTGAAAAAACATCTCAGATTTTTTTTATTAATATACTATTTATCAATATGCTCCTATTATTAGTAGATTGAGACATATTTTAATGTGGTCATTTGTAGTTTGATAATCTTTTGATAATTGTTCATATTTTGGGACAAACTGTCTGTTAGAGAATGGCTCTTGGCATTATTTGTGCCAATTTCCTATATATCTTGGATGTTAGACCTTTATCAGTGATATTTGATGCCAATGTTTTTTCCTACTTTACTATTTATCTTCAGATTTTGTCCTTATTGAATTTGTTCCTGTAAAATCTTTAAAAATTTATGCAAATTTTAATATTTTATTTTGATGATCTTTCTTATCCCTTGTTTAAGAATTTTCTCTCTACTGATAGTGCCATTTTCTTCTATTAAAAATGGTGTGACCTTTTATAGCCATTTTTAAGCTTTTTGTGTTATGTGGTGTAATATGTTGATTTAATCCTAATTTCTGCCAAATTACTTTTTAGTTTTCTCAGCAGTTCTTATAAAAAAGCAGTCTTTACTCCAATAATTTATAATTGAGTTTATCAACCACCAGATTAAATTATTTTTCTTTCTTCTTGTTAAATTAGTCTATTTCATTAAGCTAACAAGGAAGAAAGAGTTTTAATGAGTCCTTCACAATACAGTTTTAAATCTAATACTAAGTACTCTTTGTTTATACATTTGCATTATTTTGCTTGAAATTATAGATCTTTTGTCTTTCCAAATGAATTTTGTGTTTTTATGTCTAGTTCTACAAAACATTCCCTAAGTAATTTGATTAGTATAAAATTAAATCTGTAAATTAAATTAATATTGTCATTTTTGTTATATTAACATGGTCCTACTATGAACAATGAATACTTTTACTTTATTTCTGTTGAGTTTTTTGTAATTGTATTTACAGAAAACTTTTGTATGTCCTGGTCCCATATATGCTATGCATTTTGTCTTTATTTTGAAATGAGTTTCTCTTATAACTTCTTCCTTTTAAAAGTGAATACTATATGGAAATAATGATGATTTCATGTACTTATTTAATATCTTACAACATTGCTATAGTTATTAATCATCTTGATTAATTTTTTGAAGAATTTCTGTTTTTGTTTTTTTGAGTATACTCTCTTGTCATCTGCAAATAGGGACAATTTTGTCTTGTATTTTCCAATGTTTGCATGTTTGATTTTGTTCTCTTGTCTGATAGTTATAGATTGTGAGAGAGTTAGTTCTATAATCTTGTCCAAATAGATGGGATACTTACTCCTTTTTGTATTGGGGAAGCTTTCTCCACTGCATATAATGTGAACTCTTTGTTTTAAATATATGGTTTTGATTATAATAAAGAAGAACTCAGCTATGCATATGCTTTTTAGGGTTTTAAATATTAGTGAGTGTTGTATTTTGTTGAAGGTTGCTTTTTTTGCATCTATTGAAAAAATCATATGTTCTTTGTTACCTTTGCTGTTTTTATGCTTAATTATGCCAATTGTTTTTCTAATGTTGAACCATCTTTCAATCCTTGGTATGAATCCAACTTGGTTGCAGTGAAATGCTTTCTGGATATATTTCTGTAGTCTCATTTTAAAGATGTTATTTAAAAATTTTGTATCACTATTAATAAGTTAGATTGGTCTATATTCCTTGCCCTGCTTTGTCTCCTCCTTGTTTGGGTATCAGGACTATATCATCTCATAAGGGCAGTTTGGCAGCATATTTTCTGTCTATTTTTAAAAATAATTTTCTAGCATAGATATTAATTACTCTTTAAATGATAGAATTCACTTGTAAATCCATATAGTACAGGTTTTTCCCCTTTGGAATAATGGTTTTCTCAGTTTTTTTTTCTTGGATTGGGTTGCTTAGGATCTTTTTCTTGTTTTGTTAGTTGGATTTTTAATATATTTGTAGATAATTTGAATTATCAGTTTTACTGGTGCATTACTGTGCATAACAATTTTAATTATTCTATCTACTATCTGGAGTTTTAATTTTTTTGGCAAATATTTTTGGGGGGCAACTTGATTTTTTCCCTTTTTTCCTGACCAGGTTTGCTAATGTTTATTAATTTTGTTAGTCTTTTTTAAAGCAGAGTTTAGTTTTATCAGCTCTATGGTCTTGCATGAATGAATAAATATATGAAGAACTTTTATTAAGTACTTGCTATGTGCCAATCATTGTGCTAAACACTGAAGATACAAATATTACATTGAGACATATTCCCTGTTCTTAAGAATTAACTTTCTTTTTATTATTATTGTTATAGTTATTATTATTATTATTTTGCTTTTTGGAGAGGGGAAGGCAGGGCAGTTGGGGTTAAGTGACTTGCCCAAGGTCACATGGCTAGTTTTTGTATTAAGTGTCTGAGGCCATATTTGACCTCAGGTCCTCCTGACTCCAGGGCTGGTGCTCTTGCTCTATTCACTGCACCAACTACCTGCCCCAAGAGTTAACTTTCTGATAGATATGCAAAGGAGTAGTAACTAGGGAAGGGTGTTTTAGTTTAGGGAAGTCACAGGTATAGCGAATGCAGGAAGCCATAGGGGATTTTGACATACTCTTCCTTGAAACTATTGTAGAATTCATTCGATCATGTTTCCTAGTAAAAAGAGGTGAAAGGGAATAGGGGTGAGGTTGACATGCTTATGATGGTAGGGAAGATGGCAAGATGTCCAGGGTAAACAGCTGGATGAAGTGTAAAGCTTGGGTTGGTCTGGACTGGGATCAGCTAGATATAGTGGGCTCTATGAATTTGTACGCATATGACTGCTGGGGCAGCTAGGTGGTGCAGAGGTTAGGGTGTTGGACCTGGTGTCAGGAATTTTCAAATCCAGCCTCAGACAATTATTAGATGTGTGACCTTAGGCAAGACACTTAATTCGGTTTGCTTCAATTTCCTCATTTATAAAAATCTTCTGGAGAAGGAACTGGTAAACCACTCCAGTATCTTTGACAAGAAAACCCCAAAGGGCATCACAAAGAGTCAGACAAGACTGAAACAAGAAAACAACACAACAAATGAGTTTGTGCTCATTTAGTCACCAATCAGAATAGCTCTGCCCCAGGACAAAATTTCCAAAGTTGCTAATTAATTCTCCTAGGACATTGTCTTTGGAGGTCGATAGTCTGGATGGTTCAACAGCAGATCAGATGGTAAAGATATATATGTAATTTTAAATTTCTCTCTTTCTCCTCTAATTGTAAAGATTTTTTCTTTTGTACTAGTTTTGGGGCTGCTGATTGGTTGAGGCAGCTAGGTGGTGCAATGGATAGGGCACTGGGCTTGAAATTAAGAAGATCTAAGTTCGGCTATGGTCTCAGATACTTACTAGCTGTGTGACCCTGGGCAAGTTATTCAATCTCTGCTTGCTTCAGTTTTCCCAACTTAAAATAGGGATAATAACAGCACCTACCTTGTAGGGTTGTAAGGATTAAATGAGATAATATTTGCAAAGCAGTGCAGCACCTGGGAAATAGTAAGCATCACATAAATGTATATTCCCTTCCTCCATCCCCTGCCTTTTTAGGTGCATGTCCAATTCATCCATCCTCTCTATTTTATTGATATAAGAGTTCAGATACATATATAATATATAGACATATATTTATGTATATATCTTTATATTCTCTTTTTCTCTGTATGTATATGTATATATGTACACATAGATACATACACATATTCCTCTAAAAAGGTTTTAGCTATGTCACAAATATTTTGGGCATATTGTTTCATAATGAAAAATCTTTCACATAAATATATTGTTTCTATGATTTGTGATTCTATTTTCATCATTCAGTATGTCCTTAGTCTTCTTTTGTTCATTTTTTATTCATAACTAATTTTATCGTTTTATGATCTATAAAGGATGTGTTTATCATGTTTGCTTTTTATATTTGTTTGTGATTCCTTTATGCTTTAGTTTTTGTAAAGGCACTACAGGATGCTGAGAAATGTGTATTCCTATTCAGAAGTTTTCATGGGTTGGTCAAATCTAATTTATCCAGAAATTCTTTCTTCTCTATAGTGTTTTTGATTATATTTCTGTTAGATTTATCTATCTCTGAAAGGGAACATAAACTTTCCTACTATTTTTATATTACTCTTGGTGTTTTCTTGCAATTCACTTTTTTCTTCCAAGAATTGATCCATGTGTATTTTGTTGCATATATTTAATTCTGTAATTTGGCTTTCACTTAAAATGTAATTTCCTTGTTTGTTACCCTAGACTTTGTCAACTTTTATTGTTGTGTTATCTGAAGTCACAATTGCAATTCCTCCTTTTTTAGAGTCACTGGAAAAATAGATTTAATTTTATCATCTTATTTTTATTCTGTATATGTATTTTTTGAATGTTTCATTTTTGGGTTTATTTTCATGCCTATTCTTCTAGATTTTTTCTTATTGATTTTAATCCAGTCTCATTTAGGGTTAGAATTGTAATATTTGTATTCTCTTCTGCAGACTTTTTTTTTTTATGAAAAAAAGTGTGTGTATTTACAACATATTTGTCTTCTCCTTTAAGTAAGCAAAATCAGCACTCAGGCTCTGTTATTTGTTATGCTTGTACAAGTCTAAAACTGGTTGCCTCTCCAATTCTCTCTTATTACTCTTCCCAATCCCAAACTTGTTGGGCTTACTTTGTTATTGTCTCTCTTTTTTATTTGTTTAGCCTTTTCTTTTCTAAGCTCAGGATGTATTACTTAATACTCGCTGCCCCCATCCTTCCGCCTCATCCAGTTATATTAATTTATAATACATATTTCTAAGAATTTTAACTTCCTTCCATCCTCTTTCTTATTCTGTGCTCCTTCTAGGAATCTCTAGGATTGAATCCTAGGAATACTAATTTTCTATGAATGCAGTCAAGTCCAGTGGAAAGTATAATCTTACTGTAGTCTAGAGCTAACTCTATTCTTTGTCTTTCAATCATTATTTACATCTTTTGATATGCCACTTTTTACCTATAGTGCCCCCTCCAACTCCCATTTTTTTTTTTTTACTTTTCCTGAGTTGACTTCCCAGATGCCAAACTCCAGAGAGAATTATTACCAATCTGGATGACCCATCTACTCGAATCTGGTCATCCAAAGTGTCCACCACACCCTTTAGCAGACTTCTTTTGTAAGACCCTTGCCTGACCTCCTGCTGTGTCTTATGGCTTAGGTTCAAGATACTTTCCAATTGATCTGTCTCTGTCACAACCAACTTCTACTCACCCCTCTGTGTTCTGCCCTGGTGTGCTCTCCCCTCTCTCTTATTATCTCAAAAACAGAGAGAGAGAGTGTCAAAACATTTTCTAGATCTCTCCTCTCAAGTCCTGACCAGATATTACCTAGGCTGCTGTTTCATATTTACCACTGTTTATCTAACAGACATTATTTTGTATAATCCTACCACTTACAATATCGATTTATTAAGGAAGGGATAATTTTTCTTTTGAAATATATTTTCTCCTTCCACATATTGACCTCCTGATTTATCCTGTTACACATTTTTTCCCTTAGATTCTTTAGCTCACAGATAATCCCTTTGTCTTCTTAGTGTTACTCAGAAAATAATTTGAAAAAATATATATTTATGTTCCTGACTCGCGCTAGTTACATGGAAATAAACATTTCATTTCTTCGACTTTTCTTCAACTCTGAAGGAGTTGAAATGTAGGATCATACAACTTTCTGCTGTTTTTTTCAGTTTGCAAGTTGAATACAGTGCTGACCTTTGTTATTTGGAAAACATATTTTAAAAGTTTCCCTTTTTCTCAACGTCCAGATTGTTTTAATGTTTAGTCTCAGTTTTGCACGATGTTATTTTGTGGACTCAACTGATGTTTTTTCCTCTTTGGAATGTCACATTTCATTCCAACTTTTCTTTTGATTTTTTTTTAATATTTAAGTGGAGTGGATATACAAATTTATTTATTTATTTTCGGGGTTAAGTAACTTGCTCAAGGTTACATGGCCAGTTATTTCTGGGTGTGGTGCTGAGTTTCTGAGCCCAGATTTGATCCAGGTCATCCCGACACTGGAGCCTGTGTTCTTACTCGCTGAGCCACCTGGCTGCCCCTAAGCAATCCGGGTTAAGTAACTTGCTCAAGGTTACATGGCCAGGTGTTTCTGGGTGGGTGCTAAGTGTCTGAGCCTGGGATTCGATCTCCAGGTCTTCTCAACACTGGAGCCGGTGCTCTTACTCGCTGAGCCACCTGGCCGTCCCTCTCTTTTGATTTTTTGTAGCTCTTGAATAATTCCATGTTATTCTGTTAATTTCTTTTTGGAATCCAAAATAATTTTTCCTTTTTTCTAGTAAGATTTTTTTTAATATCATTTAGAAATTTGACAATATTTCTTAGAGTTTTAAACATGGGATTCAGTTTTTGGTCATTCTTTGGATTTTCTTGATTCTGACCATTGCAGTCTGTTTCTGATATTTCTGGACAATTTTTCTGTATCTGAGGTAGATGCTGTTTTTATCCCCATCTTACAACTGAGGAAACTGAGACAAACAGAGTGTAAATGACTTACTCAAGGTCATACACATACTAAGTGTCTGAGACCAAATTTGAATTCATCTTCCTGACTCCAGGTCCACTACTCTATCCACTGTACCACCCATCTACCTACCTCTTATAGACCTCAAAAGCCTTAATATTGATTTTAATCCATTCCCATTTAAGGTTAAAATGGTTATATTTATGTGTAGGTATCTCAGGGCATGGGTTTTATTACTGCTTCCTTTCATTTCTTTATTGATTGATTGTATTTTGTCTCCTGAGAAATTCTGGGTGTCTCTGCTGCTATACTTTTTACATTGTAGCTGCTCTCCCTATCATCTTGCTTCATGAATATAAACAAGCACTTTCTAGACCATCCTCTTTCCAATAACTTCTAAAAGCCACTATACTCATCTAGGATCCTCTCCCATCTACTCCAAGGGCAGCCACCTTCCAATATCCTTGAACAGCATGACCCCAGAGTTAGTAACTCTTGTCTATTACTGGATGGATAGTGCTTCCTTAGTTCCAGTCCATTGCAGACTCTACTGGTACCCACATAGGCAGTATGGTATAATGGAAAGACAATAGTCGTAGAGTCAGAAGAGCTAAATTTCATCCATACTGCCTCTACTTACTGCCCAAGTTTTCTCATTTACCTCTTCCCTTTCTCCTTCTTTTTCTTCCTTCCAAAGCCTCCTCTTTTTTCTGTCTCTTCCATATATGATTGAGATTACAGATTCTACCTTTATAGTTGAGGGAATATTTTACTCTTAAAGATCCCAATTGTCACTGTTTTATGAAGGGAGGGGGTGTAATGAAGGTTGAGGCTCTATGTATTGATACAATAGGAGATAACCAAGATTTCCTGCTGATTGTCTTTCCTGAAAACAGAATAGTATTGTTCTCTCGGGGGAGGAACCAAGTCTTTCAGATGAACTCTTAGTAACATCCAGCATGGAGCTATTCACACACACACACACACACACACACACACACACACACAAATGCTATGCAAATTGTTATATTTTGCTGACAGTTTTATTTAGATTTCAGGCAGCCAGGCATGGCCCAGAAGGAAACAGGCAAGATGAGGCTGACAATTAAATTGCCTCCCATGGAGCTTAGGAGACCAGGAAGAGAAGAGTAAGGAAAGCTCATCCTTTCTAACCTTGTGGAAAGAGAGCAGGGGCTGTCAACTTGGTTTGGTTACAAGTGGTTTCATTCACAGTGGCATTCTTGAGCCCCGAAGGGCTCTCAGCTTATCAAAGCATCTCCTGTTGATATTGGGTGATAAAATGCCAGCTCTTTTTTTCTTCATGGTACCCAATGTGATCATGAAGTAATTTTACATGGAAATTTCACATACTTTGATACCTACATTCTAGGCTCCAAGGAGAGAACTTGGGAAGGAGATTATAACTATATGCAGAATCTCTGGAACAATATAATTGACTAGAACTGTTAGGACAGCCCTGTCAGTGACCTGGGCCAAGGGCATATCTTCTGGATGTCTTGAGTTCAGACCACTGTGAGCCAATGTGGCTATCTCATGCTAGCCTTGATTTAAGCAGGATCACTGGGATTGAGGAGTTTATTCTAATAAATCCAGTAGAGCCAGCAGAATCTAATGGGTATGACAGGGAGAAGCTCTTTTACTTGGAAGGCACTCAAATGGCATTTCTTCCAGAACCAGGAAATGCTGATGGATGGATATTGACAACTCTCATGAATCTCAGAGATGTAAAGGGCCTCAGAGGTCATCTAGTCCAATCTGTTACTAAAACATCCCCAACAAGTAATGATTCACTTTCTGCTTAAAGACCTCCAGTGAGAGGGAAACTCATGATACCCCGAAATAGCTCTATTTGGGGATGGTTACAATTATTAGGAAGTTTATCCTTATGTCAACCCACATTTGCCTTTTGTCAGCTTCCATGAATTGTTCCTAATTCTGTCTTCTAGGGTTAACCAGAATGAATTGAATGCTAATTTCACATCTGACTATTCAATTTTGGGACTTCCATGACTTTTCTACTATGCCCCAGGCAGCTCATTATTGGGAAAACCTCAACATCCTAAAAAGATTCTATCAGCCTCGATTCTCTACCTTATCACTACCCCTTGTTCCTCTGATTTGTGAATGGAGTCATGAACTCCAAAACTTCCATTTAAGGAAGCAGTTCAACTCAGAACATCTCATTTCTCACTTGGTTGCTCTACTCTGACTTTTCCAGTTTGCCCTTGTGTCTCCATCCTTCTCCTGCTTTCCAGCCTCCTTTTGTCTTTTGTGTGTTGCCTTCTCCATTAGAGCATAAACTCCTCAAGGGCTGGTACTATTTTTCTTTTTTCTTATTTCTATCCCAAGTGCTTAATATGGTGCCTGGTATGTAGTAGGTACTTAATAATAAATTCAACTGTTGCAAAGTAAAATGAGCAGAACTAGGAGAACAATGTACACAGTAACAACAATATAGTAGGTTGAAGAACTGTGAGTGGCTTAACTATTCTCAGCAGCACAATGATCCAAGATGATCCTAAAGGTCTCATGATGAAGCATACTATCTGCCTCCAGAGAAAGAACTGATATTGTCTGAATACAGACCGAAGCATCCATGCTTGCTTGCTTGCTTGCTTCCTTCCTTCCTTCCTTCATCTCTATTTCCTTCTTTCTTTCATTCTTTTTTTTAATTGAATCTTCCTGTACAAAATGACTCATGTGGAAATATTTTACATGAGTTCACATATCTAAACAATATCAGATTGCTTACTGTCTCAGGGAGGGGAGAAGGGTAGAATTTGGACCTCAAACTTTAAAAAAATGTTAAAATTAATTTAAACATGAAATTGGAGAAAAATAAAATATTATATACTAAAAATGCTTATGACTGGCTGAATTCCTCTACCATTAACCTGTCCTTCCAATACTTAATGGTGACTATCAGGTCTATTTTTTTCTCCATAGAAAACATCTTCAGTTCCTTCAACTGATAATAGTAATACCTAACATTTATACAGTGCTTAAAGTTTGCAAAGTTCAACCCTGGGAGGTAGGTGCTATTGTTATCCCCATTTTGCAAGTGAGGAAACTGAGGCAGACAGAGGTTAATTTTAAGCCTAGGGTCACATACCTAGTAAGTGTCCAAAGCAATATTTGAACTCAGACCTTCCTGACTCCTAAATGTAGCACTCACCACTGAAATCATCTTCATTTGGCATGAAATTGAGGTCCTTCACCATCCTGGTTGCTTTTCTCTGGATATTCTCTATCTAGTTTATGTTCTTCCTAAAATGTGGTGTGTAAAACTTCAACATGACACTTTAAATACAATACAATACACTGACCTCATAACTTTGTAATGTCTCAAGCCAGACTTTCTTCTAACCTAGTCATGACTGTTCTCTAGATGCAAAATGTGTCAAGAGAATTAGAAAACTTGATGGTTGGAAGGAACATTAGCACTAATCTAATCCAGCTCTCACCTGAAATGTGAATCCTTTCAACAACATTCCTAATAACTGATCATTCCTTGAATACCTTCATTGATGGGGGGATCTCACTACTTTCTCCCCATGAAGTTTCCCATTCTGCTTTGCGTCAGTTCTAATGGTCAGGAAATTCTTATATTGAAGCAGCATTTTCCTGCCAGTTGGTATTTTCTTGATGCTCAATCTCTATTTTTTCTGTTTTAATTTCAGCTAACTAATCTCAGTTACCCAATTATCTTTAATAGAATACAGAAATATTATCACCTTCATGGTCACAAATGTTATATCTTCCTCACTCAGCATCTTTGAATTGGTTCAGGAATATTTTGGCAATATGGGACCCTACCCTATTTTCCTGCATTGCCTCTGCATGCACCATTCAATCTTTTCCTCTCCTCATCTCAGGCCATAGTCATCCCTGATACTGAAGACACCCTGCTTACAGGTATGGTACGCTGAGTCTTCCTATTTCTGAGGCCAACCATGAACATGTGTCCACCCCCAAGACTTCAAGGCTGGGAGTGAGAGGCAGAGGGTTTGGACAAACTTGAACAATTTCAATAGGAGTAGGAAATAATCTCAAGATACCTGAAATCTTGGGCTAATGAATTTATTTTCTACCACCTGGGGGAGGGTTAAAACTTGAAGAAACCAAGGAAACCACCTTTGAAAGGCTACATGTGGGTAAATTAATAGATCTCAAAACATGTTAACTGTTTAAAAAAATAATGAAATTTGGCAGGTGATAGAAGCATGTAATGCTTTAATTGCTTTTGGTATTAATTAAAAAAGGGTAGAACAGGCTCTAAGGGTGGGTTTTTGCCTTTCTGTAGGAGTGTTTAAACATATATCTGTATATATAGTCTGTAATCATCATAAAAATTGGAGAATAAGATCTTTTAGTTCATTTCCCTGCCAACGCAGGATTGCTCGGCAATAAAACTTCCAGCATTTTCCTGCCAGGTGGTATTTTCCTGATGCTCAATCTCTATTTTTTCTGTTTTAATTTCAGCTAACTAATCTCAGTTACCCAATTATCTTTAGTTATGCCACCAAAAATATTTTTCTGTCTTATTAATTTGTAGTTCCATTACTTCTGCCCAGGGAGCATGCTGGTAAAGTAAGCATTACCCACTTTTAACCTTAATATGAACTAACAGTTTTGTCATCACTTTAAGTCTAGACAATAAAATAAGACCTGATTATAGTTTGTGATTACTGAAGTATAAATGCTAACAATGAAAATTTAACAACCAGCTCTCCCTAAGGTGTTGAGTTGGTTCCAAAACACCCCTGCCTCTGCCCCACCCCTCTCAGGCCATTCTTAATCAGCCCACACTGACCCCATAACTTTGTGATGTTTCAAGCCAGACTTTCTTCTAACTTAGTCAAGACTGTTCTCCAGATGCAAAATGTATTAAGAGAATTAGAAAACTTGAAGGTTGGAAGGAAGTTAGCACTAATCTACTCCAGCTCTCACTGGAAATGTGAATCCTTTCAACAACATTCCTAATAACTGATCATTCCTGGAATACCTCCTTTCATGGGGGAATCTCTCTTCCCCATAAGGTTTCCCATTCTGCTTTGCGTCAGTTCTAATGGCCAGGAAATTCTTATACTGAGCTGAAATCTTACTCCTTGCACTTTCTAGACATTGTTCCTAATTCTGCCCATCAAGGCCAAGCACCATCAATATGAACCTTATACACAACAGCCCCTTAAATACAAAGACAGTTATCATGTCTTCCCTCCAAGTTCTCTCTTTTTCCAGTCTAACTCCCCTCTATTTTCTTTTTTTTTTTTTTTAAAGCAATCGGAGTTAAGTAACTTGCTCAAGGTTACACGGCCAGTTATTATTTCTGGGTGTGGTGCTGAGTATCTGAGCCTGGATTTGATCTAGGTCATCCCGACTCTGGAGCCGGTGCTCTTACTTGCTGAGCCACCTGGCTGCCCCTAAGCAATTGGGGTTAACTTGCTCAAGGTTACATGGCCAGGTGTTTCTGGGTGGGTGCTAAGTGTCTGAGCCCAGGATTCAATCTCCAGGTCTTCTCAACACTGGAGCCGGTGCTCTTACTTGCTGTGCTACCTGGCCGCCCCTCCCCTCTATTTTCAATTAGTCCCTGCATCTGATGACTTCAAGTTTCCCCATCATTCCTTAATGTCTAATTTTCTCTCTTCTAGAACTGCTTTAGCTTGTTAATGACTTTCCTAGTATATAGGAGTGGTATGGTCAGTGCAGAGCAAAGTGGGACTACCTCTCTTTCTTTGTTTTGCTCATTTTTCTATTAATACAGCCTTAACTTACATTAGAGGCAATGGAGAGTGATCCGGGCTTGGAGTCAGGGAGGTAAGGTTTTGACTTCTGCTTCTGACACTTGCTGGCTGTGTGCCCAGGTCATTTAACTTCTCATTGCCCCCAGAAGACTCTCAGCCTATAAATTGCATAGCTGCTAGACTGCACTGGCAGAGGGTATTGCCTCACTAGGACTTTCCTATGATTCCAGGCTAAAGAAGACACCATTAGAATTTTTGACTACCATTTTTTCACACTGAGCTGATAGTCTATTAATCTTTGTATTTTTTCAAAGAACTGCTGTTTTACCACATCTCTTCCATATTATACCTGTGCTTTTGAGTTTTAACCCAAAATGTCAGGCTGTACATAGTATGCACTTAAAGCATGTTTCCTGAACTGAATTGAGATAAAGAATAAGGACATGACCTGTAGTTTCACTAGTATAGGGAAGCCCTAGAAGAGAAAAGGGTAACTAAGTGGCAAAGTGGATAGAGTGCTAGGCCTGGAGTCGGGAAGACCTGAGTTCAAATCCAACCTCAAACATTTGTTAGCTATGTGACCCTGGACAAGTCACTTAACCCTGTTTGCCTCGGTCCCTCAATCTGTAAAATGAGCTGGAGAAGGAAATGGCAAAACACTTCAGTATTTCTACCAAGAAAACCACAAATGGGATCACAAAGAGTAAGACCTGACTGAAATGACTGAACAACAAAGAGGAGGAAACTCATTCTACAAATGCAAATCAACAATAGCATCTTAGAGTCTTAGAGAATTGTCTAGAACAAAAGTGTCAAACTTGTGAGTCTTAAACCAGATTAAAATAGAATTAGGAAATGTTTAACAAAATAAATAAAAATATAATAGAACATAGATGACGTTAATTTGTGATTTTCTAAGTCAGTATGAAGCACAGATCCATTTGTATTTGAGGTTGAGTACTGGCCTAAAACACTGTGAGTTTAAGTGACTTACCCAGTCAGTAGGTATGAGGCAAGACTTGAACCCTGATTTATTCAGGCTTCAAGGTTGGCTCTCTACCATACCATGCTACTTCTTTTTTTTAAATTAAAAAATCTTTTTTTTTTTTTGCTTTTTGGAGGGGGGAAGGTAGGGCAATTGGGGTTAAGTGATTTGTTCAAAGTCACATGACTAGTAAGTGCTAAGTGTTAGTCTGAATTTGAACCCAGGTCCTCTTGATTCCAGGGCCAGTGCTCTATTCACTGTACTACCTGGCTGCCCACCATGCTACTTTTCACATAAGGTTAGGTCACATTAATCCTGAATTCCCTAGCTCCATTCAAAACTCAAACCAAATGCCACCTCCACGAAGCCAACAGCTATTAATTGTCTCCCTCCTAAATTACTTTGTATTTATTTTGCATATGTTTTATATTAATTTATCTGCATACATATTGTTTTCATTCCCTCCCCCCAATAGAATGTAAGCTCCTTTTTTGAAGGGACTGTTTTGTTTCTGTTTTTTGTATTCTCATTCCTGGCACAGAGTAGGTGCTTAAAAACATTTGTTGAATTTATTTAAATCTTATTAGATTTGTTCCATTGTTCCAGCTTATTATATAAGATGATAATTATCCCTTCTACTTTTGTATCATTTGGGCATTTAATCAGTATGCCATCTATGCATTCATCAAAGTAATTTATAAAAAATATTTAATAGAGCCAGACTAAGTATTATGTCTGAGTGTCTCAACATCACTCAACTTTGATGTGCAGATTCTCAGACAGACAGTTGCTGCATCAGAGCTGCAGAGGAAGATTTTTCAGGAAGGATTTATCATCCCAGATTTGTTTATACTGTAAGACTGATTCCCAGTCAGTGAGGAAATATCAAGTAGAGCCCCAGTATGGGAGACCCCTATGGGAGAGGGAAAACATGCACACATACCTATGACTCTTCTGGTTTCCTTGACAAGGCTTAGCATACTCAAGGGAAAGCTTCTGTGAATCCCAGCAATGCAGCTATGTCCGTATTGAATCCCAAAGCCTCTCCTGGATCTGAATTGCTCTTTGTAAGAAACCAAATAATAATAACTTCAGCAGTAAAAACTGACCTTCATATAGTTTTTCAAGGTAAGTTTTACACATGTCATCTCACTTAATCCTCACTGCAACCCTGTGAGAGTGGTACTATGGTCATTATTAGCTCTATTTAAGATGAGAAGAACTGAGGTTTTAGAAATATTACTAACTTGCCTATGGTCACAGCTGCTAATGTCACAAGAAGTTTGAGTTTAAATCCCAGGTTACAGACCATTCCACTGCATTGTGTTCTCTCAAATCTACCCCAAATCTCCACAACAGCTATTCTGTTGCAACTCACTCATTATTTGGTTAGATAGAATAAAAAAACCCCACTGTAGTTAGACAACCTGGGTTCAAACCCCTCCTTTGATTTCTTGCTACCTGTGTGACTATGAGCAGTTTACTTAACCTCTCTGGGCTGCAGTTTCCTAGTCTACAGAACTGGGGAATTTGACTGGATGGCTTCTGAGGTCTCTTATAGTTTTAGATCTATGATCCTTGACTCCCTCAATCACTCACCAAATCTGGTTCCATTTGTCCTTTGATAGACCCCAAAACATATCAGCCTTGCTTCAGCTGAACTGGCTTGTTGCTGTCCTCTGTGATAGTGCTGATTTAGCTTGTGCCTTTCATCCCAAAAGAATCAACTTTTCTGTTGCTGGAAATTATGCCCTTCTTTCACCTCCCATAAACATGGCAGAGTAACGGTGGTGATAGTAGACATAGCTGTATCCTCAGTGGTGGTTTGGGTCCTTTGACTATGGTATTGGTACTAATGACAGAGTACACATGAAGGAATATCTTCTTCCCTATGTGTGGTCAGGTGCCCTGAGAAGCCCATAATAATTTTCTCCATGCTAACATAAGAGAAACAGTATAGCATATGGGAAAGAAGTCTTGGATGAGAATGAGGAAACCTGGATTCTAGCCTTTATCATATTAGTTGCATATTACTGGACATGTTGGTCACTCTCTCTGGGCCTCAGTTTCCTTAGCTATAAAATGAGGGTAATTTTTTATGTGGTATCCAAGGTAATTTCAAGTGCTTAAATTTCATAGTCCTATATTTCTGCTGGGGTTAGGCTGACCTGAGTCTGTTCTTTATTTTTGGTTTTTGTGGCTATATAGTCTAGCCAAGAAATGACTGCATTATAGGTGAAAGAGTGTTGAATTCTGCATAAGTGAATTTTCATCCAATAAGGTACTAGATTAGAGAGCCCTGAAGCCTTGAGGAGATGATAATCCATTGATTAGGAATTCTTAGTGTTGAGTACTCTGAACATTTTTTTTTAAAGGAAAGCAGCTATATGCATCTCCTGAAAAAATGATCCAAAATCTAATTCTTCATTCACTTTTTAGGAGAAAGATGTGATCTCAATGGTTTTAAGATTGGAGACTTATTTTGCCCACTTTTTAACTTTTGAAACTTGGGTCTTGTTATACTTGGGTTGTGTAAAAGGTGATAAGCCATCTTGGCTGTGCGAGTCACTCAAGAGTTCAATCTCATACCAGCTGATAGTTTCCATTTTGATATGTAGTTAGCTAATATAAATCTCATCCTTCCCCAGTCAGGAGTGGGACACTAGAAGAGTGACTATGCTTGAAGGGGAGTGGGACAATCCCTGAGACTTCTAGCTACCATTCCTCCCTTACCACTTGAATGCTGATAAGTTCATTTATTCATTCAGTAAACATTTATTAAATGCCTACTATGTGCCAGGCACTGTACTAAATGCTAGAGATACAAAAAGAGACAAAAGACAGCCCCAGCCCTCAAGGAACTTAAAATCTAAAGAAGGGAAATATAGTAAGTATAGCAAAATATAATAAGTATGATGATAAGTACAGCAAATGTATGTGTTTTAGGCCATCCACTATGCATGACTTCTTTCTTTGTCAGGGAAAATCTAGGCTCTCCCACAATACTGGGATATGCCTGCATCATACAATCTCATTGACCACTCATAATTTCTCATCCTTGTTTGAACAATGAAGAGAAAGAGACCTGGTGAGGTGGCAACATGTAGGGAAGATCAACGAAAAAGGGATAGAAAGCCAGGAGACCTGATAACAATTTCTTGTAACTTATTTTCAGCCTATTTTTTTATCTGACCTACCATGATCTGCCTATGGCATCTTTCTTATGCCAAGAAGTCAGAACACATTGTTCTCCTCTAAATCTTCTTTAGGTTCCTGAAATGCAGCATCTTTTATTTCAGCTCATGACAGTGGACTTCAAGGTGTTGTACACATTATGTGTAGCAACATAGGTGCTGTGATTCAGTGGGTGAGTCTGGGTGTAGAACCCAGGACTCTGGATGACCAATTCAGGGTACTGAAGTCCTGGACCATCTTGAATTAATTGTTCAAAGGAGGAGTCTTAGGAATTAGTGAGTTCTTCATCATTATAGATCTTCAATCAAAGGTTGAATGACTACTTGTTGGGATTATTATAGAGGGGATTCTCAGTCATGTATGGATTTGGTTCTTTGGCCTTTTATGCCCTGAATTTCTGTGAATCTCTGGCCAACCCAAGCCCTACTTCTTTTTTATTTTTTAAAAATTATTTTGCTTTTTGGAGGGCAGTTGGGGTTAAGTGACATTTCCAAGGTCACAGGCTAGTTTTTGTGTTAAGTGTCCGAGACCGGATTTGAACTCAGGTTCTCCTGGCTCCAGGGCTGGTGCTTTATTCACTGTGCCGCCTAGGTGCCCCCTTTTTTATTTTTTTCAGCCATATTTCTTCCATAACTCCACACTCATCTACTGGCTCAAGAGAATCTCCTTCATTTTTCACTTAAAATCAGAGAATGTTAGATTTGCAAGGGACCTTAGAATTCATCCCACCCAAACTCTCACTTGATGTAGGAATCTCTTTGGTGCCATCATTGTCAAGTAGTGATGTAGACACTATTGTGAGCACATCTAGTGATAGAAATATACTGCTTCACAAAGAGGACCACCCCATTTGGGGATAGCTCAAAGCTTTAGCAAGGACTTCCAAGCCAAGGTTGCAACTCAGATTTGGGATTTCATTGGTGTGGGGAATTATATTGATATAGAAACTAGCTTTGTAGATGCAGATCTGCAACTATTCTGAAACCTGAGGGGTTAAATGACTTGCTTATATTCATATAGCTACTATAGGTCAGGACAGGACGTGAACCCTGGTCTTTCTGGCTCCAGGACTAGACCTCTATTCACTAACACAATATTGCCTTCCAGTTCTTTTTATTGCACTAAAATCTGGTTGTATATAATCACCGGGATCTCTCTCTCCCACAGACCTGAGAGTTATTCTGACATTCATTGCCTGCTGTTATCGTGTCCTTTGTCATACTGCTCAATTGTGTTTTTATGCATGCAAGTTTGATCTTCCAATTGGATTATGAGGACAGGGTTCTATCTTCTACTCCTTGCATTTCCCTCATTGTACCTAACAGGAGAGGGAACACAGAGTGCATTGTGACTATTTAAAGTGATATAAAAACATGACTTATCAGTAGTAGGTACTTTACAAAACCCTGTTGAATTAAATTTAAATGGTAAGGAAAAAAGAGAAAAGTACATTTGGAAGAAAAGATACAATGAATGCATCCAAGGAAAAAATACAATTGAGAATTGTAGCTGCAGAGAGAACTCCAGCTTTGTGTACATGTAAGTATGTAGGGATACTGCCAGAAATGTGCTCACTATGGCAGATATTCTGACGGAGCGAGTTATGAATAATCAAGGGAAAGGGTGATGAAGGCCAGGGATTAGCGGGGAGGAGGGAGAAAGCCATTTTAAGGGAGGGGAGTAACACAAGTGGAGGAGGAATTGAGGAAATCATGTTCATACTTTGGAGTGCTGGAGTCCAAAAGTAAATTGGTTTTAGCTGGAGTGGAGGAACCAAATCAGAATGCTTCAGACCAGGATTGTGTCTTATCTAAATTTCATATAAATTTCACATAAATTTCATAGTGCTCTGTGCAAAGTCAGCACTCCATAAATATTTCTTGAATGTTTGAATGAGGAGACAATGGGAATAAATATAGATACCTTTAAAAGGAAGAACCATTGTAGCTAAATAATAATGAAATCATGATGGAAAATCTTCCATTTTGTACCTGACTTCCTTCAAATCTCAGCTAAAGACCCGCCTTCTATTAGAAGCTTCTCTTGATCACCTTTAATGCTAGTGTCTTCCCTCTGTTGATTATCTTTAATTTATCCAGTGTATATCTTTCTTTGTCCTGTACATGATCACATTTGGATATAGAAGTTTGAATGCCATTTTCCCCACAAGTCTATGAGCTCCTCAAGAGCAAGGACTGTCTTTTACCTTCTTTGTAACCCCGGTGGTCAGCACACTGCCTGGCACATAGTAGATACTTATAAATGCTTGTTGACTGACTATTTGATAGGGTGGAGACCCAAACTCTTATTTAGGAATATGATGGCATCCAGAAAAAGGGGAAGATAATTGCTATTTTTCTTAATCACAACTAGGATAAAATATATAAAAAAATTAACTTGGCATTGAAGGTCCTCCAGGATCTGGCTCCTTTTGCTGTTGTTCAGTCATGTCCAACTCTTCATGATCTTGCTAAAGATACTGGGGGTACTTTGACATTTCCTTCTCCATCTTATTTTGCAGATGAAGAAATTGAGACAAACAGGAAGGGTTACACAGCTACCAAGTGTCTGAGGCCAGATTTGAACTCAGGGAGATGAGTCTTCCCGATTCCACGTCATGTGCTCTATCCATTGTACTATCTAGATGCCCACCTGATTCCTCCCTAGCTGAAAAAAAGATTTTTCCAGTTTTATTTCATATTAGTCACCTTTCTAGACTCCTTTCTACACTCTCCTTTCTAGTCGAACTGGCCTACAGGCTTTTCCCTTGAGGGAAATCTCCATATTCTTGGCCTTGAAACAGGCTATCCCCTCATGTTTAGATAAAATGCCTCTTTACTTTGACCTTGTTGAATACACACCTTCCTTCCAAACACAGCTCAGGCACCACCTATCATTCCAGAACTGCCCATCCCCTCTGTTTTTAATACTTTTCTCTCCATCTCGAAATAGCTCTTTATTACTTTGTATGCCCTTGGTATTTATCTAACATACACATTGTATCTTCTCAATAGAATATAAGCTCCTTGATGGTAGAGACTCTTTCATTTATCTCTTGGTATCTATCCCTAGCACCAAGCATAGTCCCTGGCAAATAGTAGGTGGCTTAATAAATTACTTATTGAACCAAACTGAGATAAATTGTGGTTGGTTCATAGATCATAGAATTCATATTAGAAGGAATTTTTAGAGGATATCTAGTCCATCTGCCTTCCCTGCCCCACCTTTAAAAATAGAGAGGAACCAAGGCTAAGAGAGGTTGAACAACTTAGCCAGGATGAAAAAGCTAATGTTTGATTTGAACTCAGGTCTTCCTGACTCCAAGTTCAGCACGCTATCCTCTATGCCATGTGTGTTTGGACAAAGCAGCAGACAAGCCCAAAGTGGAAGGGACTGAAATAGTGTCCCAATCAGCTTTCTTCCACATGTGAATGTGCTTAAGTGGCAACTGCGTGTCTTGCTTCTGAATGATTCTTGTATGTGGAAATAATCCTGACAGCAAAGCAAGGTTTTCAGTCCCACTGGGGCTCCGAGGGAGGGGTGTACATTCATTGGCTTGCGAGAGTGATTCCTTTAGAGAAGATATGATGAAAAGCATTGGTTCTGTTTCACTGGGGCCTATAATGAGATGTCACTGGACCTAGAATTTCCTTATGCCTGGTTCTTTTCCCCCCACGAGGAGAAAGGAACCTGTTTGGTCTGAAATAGAGGATAATGAAACCACTGAACATGCATTTCTAAATTTACCAGAACCATACAGACATAAACACCTGCTTCTGATTGCCGAGCAGCCACCCACAGAATTTAATAAGCAAGCAACTTGTAAGCTACTTCCCAAGATTAAGGTGGATTTGTATAAAACAAATGGGATTTGCAGGATATTGCCCTGAACACTGTCAAGAAAGTGTTCCACCTTCCCTCATTCCTTTCCTGGGTCTTTCACCTTTCATCTTGATCTCTTTATGGACCCATAGAATCCAAAGCAGATTGGGTTTCAGGGGTCATCCAATCCCGCCTTACAAATTCAGAAATCCCCTCTGCATCTTCCTCAACTGGTAAATATAGAGCTTCAAGTTAAGTACCTCTGGTGATGGATAACTCTTTACTTCCCAAAACAACACATTGGCTTTCACTGTTAGGAAACTTTGAGCTGAATTCTTTCTGTAACTACCCCTCACTGGTTCTACTTCTATCATCTAGTGCCAAGATAAACAAAGCCTAACTTCTCTTCCACACAACTATCTTTAAAATGCATGAGGAGCATAATCATATCCCTCCTAACTATGTTCTCCTACAGGACGAACATTTCCATAGCCTTCAGATTTGCCACATATGGCATAGTATGCTCTCAGTGGCTCTCATCATCTCCCTCTGGACATCCTCCAGTTTCTTAATGTCCCATGTGAAATGCAACACCAGGAATCAGAGGGTCCATTCCTGATGTGATCTCATAACAAATGCTAACAGCAACAGAATGAGTTGTTTTTTAGGTTGTTTTTGAGGCAAGGGGAAGATGAAAGAAGTTGCATTAAACATTTTCCCTTTAAGGAAAGTGTTCAGGCCAGCCCTGCCTTAATTCCTTTTTGGGTTTTACTACTGATTCTCCATTCTTTCTCCACCACAACCCACCCCCCTTTCAGTTTCCTTTTTTATACTATCTTTCCCCATTAGTGTGTAGACTCCTTGAGGTTAGGGACTGCCTTTCTTTCTACTTATATTTATATTTCCAGGGCTCAGCAAAGTACCTAGCCTCATTTATCAAATACATAGAGAAATGTGTAAAATTTATAAGAATATAAGTTATTCCCCAATTGAAATATGGTCAAAGGATATGAGCAGGTAGTTTTCAGAAGAAGGAATCAAAGCTATCAATAGTCATATGAAGAAATGTTTTTAAATAGTAACTCTTGATTAGAGAAAGGCCAATTAAAACAACTCTGAGGTACCAAATCACACCTATCATATTGGCTAATATGACAGAAAAGAAAAATGACAAATACTGGAGAAGATATGGAAAAATTAGGACACTAAAGCACTGGTAGAGTTGTGAATGGATCCAATCATTCTGGAAAGCCATTTGAAATTATGCACAAAGGGCTATAAAACCATGCATACCCTTTGACCACTACTATATCTGTATTTTAAAGTGATTTTTTTTAAAGGAAAAGGATCTATATGTACAAAAATATTTATAGCAGCTCTTTTTGTGATGGCAAAGCACTGGAAATTGAGAAGATGCTTGTCAATTTGGGAATGACTGAACAAGTTGTGGTATATTATTGTAATGGAATATTGCTGTACTATAAGAAATGATGAGCAGGATGCTTTCAGAAAACTTGGAAAGACCCACATGAATTGATGCAAAGTGAAGTGAGTAGAACCAGGAGTATACCGAATATAATAACAGCAATATTGTAGAAAGATCAATTGTGAATGATTTAGCTATTCTCAACAATACAGTGATCCAAGACAATTCTGAAGGACTTGTGATGAAAAAATGCTATCTACCTCCAGAGAAAGAACTGATGGAATCTGAATATGAATTGAAACATTTTTTTTAAACTTTCTTTATATTTCTTATTTTGCTTAGTTTTTGGTCTTTTTTTTTTTTTTTTTTTTTTTTTACAGCATGACGAATCCGGAAATATGTTTTGCACTACTATACAACCTTTATAACCTATATCAAATTCTCAGTGAGAGGGAGGGAGAGAATTTCGAAGTCTGAATTAAAAAAAATGTTAAAAATTGTTTTTACATGAAATTGGAAAAAATAAAACATTAAAGCCAAAATAAGAATCCTTTTCCCCCTTCAAAACTTGCCTCAAATCATACTCTCCATGAAGCCTTTTCTGAACTCCTCAGCAACTAGTACCCTCTACCCCATTTACCTTTTATTTCTTCTAAAGTAACTTTTTTTTTGTATATACTTATTTATCCAAATGCTGTCTTCTCCAGCAGACAGTTGAGCTCCTTAGTGGTATCTCACTTCTGTCTTTATAGCTCCATTTCCCAGTCTAGTGCTTGGAACATCATAGGTTCTTGATATGATTATTGGTTGATTGATTAGGTAAGTGGGACATCTAACATGTTAACAGAATAAAAATCTACAAACATTTTAATTGGTTAAATTCAATATGATTAAGTTAAATAGGGATGATGTTATATAAAAAAATTACCCTTGGGTTCAAATAAATCAACTGCATAAGTTCAGCATGTGGGAAATGTGTCTAGTTAATATTTCATGGGGAAAAGATCCAGGGGTCTGCAAGCTCGATATGAGTCAACAGCATGATATGGTAGCCAAAATAGCAAATATGATCTTGGATTATATTAATAGAAGTATAGCATCTAGAGCAAGGGAGGTAAAATTCCTGTGTACTTTTCCCTTGTCAGTCAAGTCAACAAACATTTATGAAGTGCTTACTATGTACCAGGCACAATCCTAAGTGCTGGATATGGAAATATAAACAAAAAGAAAGAAATATCATCAAAAAATTCCTGTCCTCTGTAATGGGAATGCAAATTTGGAAGATCTTCCCTGCCCCTAGGCTAAAATGCACCTGAAGCCTGGGAAGGGAGGCTTGTTTTTCAGTAGATACTTCTTGATTGGCCAGTGAGTCAATAAGGTTGTTACATTCTCTGAGCCAGGAGAAGGCTATATAAGCCCTGATGTGTAGCTTTGTTTTGGGACTCACTTTGAGAAGTGTTCTGTGATTTGATCTGAATTCTGGGAAGCCATTGTTGAGAGTCCCCCGGCTTTGAAAAACCCAGATGTGGAAACCCAGATGTTGACTGGGTATGGATGTAATGGTTGGACAGTTTGGAAATCTGTCTACTTGATCTGTTTCTGTCTTGATAATTCTGCCTGTATGCTTTGAAGTTCGGGGTGCTGACCTTTTCCCCCTGAACAAGGTAAATTATATATGTCTGACTGATTAAAGTAAGCTTGTTAACCCATTTTGAGTTGCTTTCCTTTAACAAAGCAGATCCAAGAACCTGTATGGGCAGCAAACCCTGAGGACGCGCTTGGGGTGCTTGCTGCTACACCCTCAAAGATCATGTCTTCTAGTTATGAAAGATAATACTTAAAAGAAAGCTGAAAAGGGAAAGGGCAGGGGGTTCCCAAGCAGGAGCTTGATGGAAGCATTGCAAAGAGTTAAGAGTAGAACTCATAGAGTAATGAAGACATGAACATGGTTGACCAGGACAATTTCCTTAAAATGGAGGTTCCAGGAGGAACTGATTCATCAGAGGAAGGGACTGCAGGGACAGAGTGGTCTTCCAAGGTGAGAATACTGCTGGGTCATGGAGAAGAAAAGAAATCCAGAAAGTCAGGAGTGAGCCCAGAGGGGAATGAAGGAATTAAGAACATTAGATTTAGGGTGGACATACAGTTGCTTTGACTTTATGAAACTTGAGAGTTTAGGGGGACTTTAAAGATCATCCCATCCAATTTGCTCAACCCTCTCATTTTACTTGTGGGAAAAATGGCACTCATAAAGATTAACGAACTTACCCAAGGTCATGCACACTTGTCATTATAGCCAGAACCTGAACTTTAGTTTCATTGTTCTGAGCCCACTGGGGTATTCCATTGCAATATATCACAGACCAAGACTTTTAATTCAGCTTTGGATTTTAGAAAATAAAAAGTAGCCCTAGGAGAGAAATTGAGTTTTCTAATTCTTCACTGCTGTCTAAAGTTTTAAGGATAGCCTGGATTCTAAGTTCTTACTGAATTCTGTACCTCACACAGTGTCTGTAATGTCTTCTACCAAACAGAGATAGTACAGCAGTGTAAGACTTTGCTGAGGAAGGAAATCAGAAGGGAATTGCTTCAGGAGTAGAATGGAAAAAAAAGATTTTCTTTTTTTGGTATTTATTTAATATTAAAATTTCTCCTGGTTATATGTAAAAACAATTTTTAATATTTGTTTTTAAAACGTTGAGTTCCAAATTTTCTCTCCTCCTTCCTCCCTACCCTCCTACCCCCACTGAGAAGGCAAGCAATTCCATATAGGTTATATATGTGTAGTCATGCAAAACATATCCATGCTAGTCATGTGAAAGAAAACAGAGACAAAAAAAACCCTCGAGAAAAATAAAATGGAAAAACCCCTCAAAAGTTGCTTCAATTTTTGTTCAGACACCATCAGAAAAAAATGATTTTCAAACAGAATGAATAACTGAATGAAAAGCATTAATTAAATGCTTACTGTGTACAAGGTAGTATGCTCAGAATAGGAAATACAAGTTGAAAAACAAGACAGTCCCTGCTCTCAAGGAAATCGCATTCTAATGGAGAAGATAACATATTTAGACATTTTCAGCAGTAAATCAGATGGAAAGGCAGTTAGGAAGTCAGACAAGGAGCATTTATTAAGAGCTTATTATATTCCAAGCACTCTGCTAAGTGCTAGGGATATAAATATAAACAAATGAAAAAAGTCCTTTTCTTAAGGAGGTACGTTATGATGGGGGTAAAACAGCACATAAACAACACCTGAAAAAATGTGTAGGGGAGAGCATAGTGATGAAGCTGGAGATTCAGAAACAGAGCCAGGAGGGGAATGAAGGGTGGCTGGTCTGAGTCCCTCCTCAAAATAGAAGACCTGGAAGTAATTCACCAATGGGACAATGGGGACAGAATGAAGGAATGTTTCGGGGTGAGTAAGCCCCAAATTCTGAGGTAAGTTCCAGGACAAGAAGGCAGCTGAAATATGTTGGCACTGTCTGGAGGGCAGCAGCAGAGCAGAAAAGGTAAAGGCCTCACGGACCTTAGAAAATAGTGGCAAAGTCAGAAGGCTTATGATGGGCTAACTTGACTTTTCCCATAGGTGGTAGTGTTGAAAGGAAAATTTTTCATTTAGGCTTTTCACCTTGATTAATGAGGCAAAATTCAGGAGAAAGAGAATTAAAATAAGTTTATTATAAGTATTACCAGACAGCAACATGTTGACAGGCTGATCACTGAAGATCAGTGATGGCTTCAAGGTAGGGTTTTTATAAGTTTTTTTTTTTTATAAGTAACTTTAAAACAGTTCAGATAAATTCGCCTCAGCAGAAGAGGCTGGGCCCTTGCATTTAAGTTCCTCCCCAAGGTTGTAAGAATGTGACAGTGTGCAGGTAGGGGTATTTGACAAAGAACAGGTAGCACAAAAAGCTGCAGCCTTGGTGTCTGTTCCCCAACATTTGTTGATAAGGACAGCTGAGAAAAAGGGGTCACTGAGTCAATATAACTTCAATAGTAGCTGGTTATCATTTGGCGTGGATGACTGTCTTCTCCATGGGAATAGCTGTAAGAAAGTAACAGGTCTAACATTTGAGGAGAGCTGATAATAGATAGGTGTGACCAGTAGTTATTTTTATTTTTCCTTTTTATAGGGCAATTGGGGTTAAGTGACTTGCCCAAGGTCACAAGCTAATTTTTGTGTTAAGTGTTTGAGGCTGGATTTGAACTCAGGTCCTCCTGACTCCAGGGCTGGTGCTCTATTCACTTTGTCACCTAGCCACCCCTTGTGAACAGTAATTCTTAAACATAATATGCAGGGAAAGAAAAAAGGCTCTCAGGGCTTTACATGCCTATGAACAAATAAAGAAAGCATGGGTAATGAGTAAGATAAGTTAGAGGTGTTATTTAAGGAGATAAGTTGGACCTCATAGGTATTATTAAACCTTGATGACTGGACTGAAAAAGTATTTATTAATCTCTTACTATGTGCTAAGAATTTTTTTTCCAGAAAACATTTTTATTTTATTTTTTCAATTTTCAATTTTTATTTTTCAAATGCTTTATTAACTTCTGATTTACATCATTCATTTCTGCCAGATTTTGAGTTACAAATTTTCTCCCCATTTCCCCCCTACCCACCACCCCAAAATAGCAGTCCCACAGGATATCCCCTCCTCCAATCTGCTCTCTCCCATATTTTCTCCCATATCTCTTTCGACTTTTCCAATAGGGCATGGTGGATCTCTATGCCCCAGTGCCTGTATATCTTATTTCCCAATTATATGTAAAATAGTATTAATAATAGCATATATATATACATATATATTTGAATATTTGCTTTTAAAACTTTGAATTCCAGATTCATTCCCTTCCTCCCTTGTCACCCACCCTTACTGGGAAGATAAACAGTTCAGTATAGGTTGTACATGTGTGGCTAATGCAAAACAATAACATAGTAGATATATTGTAAAAGACTGACTATATTTCCCTCCCTCCTATCCCACCTCCCATTTGTTCTATTTTCTACTTTGATCCCGTCCCTTTTCAAAAGTGGGTGCTTCCAACTTCCCTCCCCCCCAGCCTCCCCCCCCGCCTGCCCTTCCTTCCATCATCCCCTCTCTCATCCCCTCCCTCCCCCACTCCCCTGGAGGGTGAGATACCCTATTTAGTGTGTATTTCAATCCCTCCTCAAGCCAAATTCAATGGGAATAAGGTTGATGCATTCCCTTTTGCATTCCTATTCTTCCCCTCCATTGTAACCATTTTCCCTTGCCTCTTCTATATTAGATACTTTACCCCATTCTGTCTCTTCCCATCTCCTCTCATTATATTCCTCTCTCACCTCTTAATTTCACCTTTTAAGTATCATCCCTTCCTGTTAAATTGGTATTGTGCCCTCTATCTATGTATACCTGTAAACATATATATACACATTCACATATGTATTCATATGCCCATATACCCTCCTATATAGACATATATATATATATATATATATATATATATATATATACATATATATTTCTATTCCCTTCAACTCTTTTCATACTGAGAAAAGTTTCATCAGTTATAATTATTGTTTTTCCATGTAGGAATGTTAATAATTCAACTTTGATAAGTTCCTTATGATTTCTTTTCCCTGTTTACCTTCTCATGCTTCTCTTGCTTCTTGTATCTGAATGTCAAATTTTCTATTCAATTCTGTTTTTTTCAGCAAGAATGCTTGAAAGTCCCCTTTTCCACTGAGTGATCATATTTTCCCCTGAAACATGATACTCAGTTTTGCTGGGTAGGTGACTCTTGGTTTTAATCCCAGCTCCTTTGACCTCTGGAATATCATATTCCAAGCCCTTCAATCCCTCAGTGTAGAAGCTGCCAGATCCTGGGTTATCCTGATTGTGTTTCCACAATATTAAAATTGTTTCTTCCTGGCTGCTTGTAATATTCTCTCCTTAATATGGGAATTCTGGAACCTGGCTATAATATTCCTAGGAGTTTTCTTTTTGGGATCTTTTTCAGCAGGTGATCAGTGGATTCTTTCAACCTCTATTTTGCCCTCTGGTTCTAAAGCATCAGCGCAGTTTTCTTTGAGAACTTCCTGGAGGATGATTTCTAGGTTCTTACTTTGATCATGGCTTTCAGGTAGTCCAATAATTTTTAAATTATCTCTCCTGGATCTATTTTCCAGGTAAGTGGTTTTTCCCATGAGATATTTCACATTGCCTTCTATTCTTTCACTTGTTTGGATCTGTTTAACAGCATCTTGATTTCTCATAAAGTCATTAGCTCCCATTTGCTCCAATCTAATTCTGAAGCAATGATTCTCCTCATTGAGCTTTTGAGATTCTTTTTCCATCTGGCAAATTTGGCTTTTTAAGGCATTCTTCTCCTCATTGCCTTTTTGAGCCTCTTTTGCCATTTGAGTTAGTCTATTTTTTAAGGTATGAATTTCCTCAGTCGGGCTGTTGACTCTCATTTCGTAATTTTCTTGCATCGTTCTCATTTCTCTTCCCAATTTTTCCTCCACTTCTCTTATTTGTTTCTTAAGGTCCTCTATGGCCTGTAACCAACTCATATTTTCCTTTGAAGCTTTTGGTGCAGGAATTTTGACTTCACTGTCTTCCTCCTGTTCTGTGCTTTGCTCCTTTTTGTCCCCAAAATAGGAGTCTAATGTTGGAATCTTCTGTCTGCTTTGTTTCCTTTGCCTGGTCATGTCGCCCCTCAGTCACTTGACTCCTGGGCTTTTTGCCACAGTAGGACTCTGCCACCAGACAGGGGAGATTTTGTCCCAAACACTGGGGTTTTCTCAGCTGCCAGAGGTATTAGATGGGTGCTCTCTCTGAGGTCTCCACATGCTCTGGCAAGCTGGACACACACCCCAGGACCTCCACCCTAGTCTGCAATCCAGATCCAAGCAGGTTTAAGCAAGAGCGATTACCCCTCAGACTGGTGCTTGGTCCCCCTACACTCTGCAGGCCAGGAGCTGAAGCTGCCATGTGGTGCTGACTGGCTGTGCCAGGGCATCTCAGCGGCTTCTCGCCCAGGGGGCAAAAGCCATGCACTCCCACTTACTGGTCCCAAAGTCTGGATTGCACTGACCTCTCACTTTGTCCTTCGCATCTATGTGCTGATAAATCTGGAAAAGGCCACAGCTGCTGCTGCTCTGGAGTCCCTCCAGCCTGCCCTGGGGCTAAAGCCTCTGGGTGGGGCTGGGCTCGGCTCCCAGAGCTCTGTGCTGGCTGATTCCTGCTGATCTGCTGGGCTGTCCTCATTGGGAGGTTAGCTTCTCTGTGTCATTTTGTGGGTTCTGCAGCTCCAAAGTTTGTATAGAGTCCTCCTTTTACATGGATTGGGGAAGGTGGAAGCCGGAGCAGCGGGGAGGTCCTGCTTCTACTCCACCATCTTGACTCCGCCTCCTATGTGCTAAGAATTGTAAATACAAATAGGAAATTGAGAAATCATGCTCTCAAAGCATTCATGTTCTAAGGAAAGAGACTACACATTGAGAAATTCTTAGTACTTGTGACTGGATTATAACCACAGAAAGGAGTATTTTATTTAAAAGGAACAGAATCAACAAAAGGGATAACACAATAGAATTGCATGTAAAGAACATATGCTCACAGGAAGAAAGCCAGTAAACCAGAAGAAGATAATATGGTGGAAAGCATTTGGGCTAGATCAGCAGAGGGAGAAAGAGAAATAATATCTTCATAAGCACACACTAAGTGACTGCTATGTGTCATCTTGCTGTTGTTTGGACTTCATTCTCAATGAGGACCATGACATCAGGAAAGTGATGCCTCAGGAAGGTCACCAGCCTCACTCTATCCTCTGGAACCATTTGAGTCCAGTGGCAAGATATAGATCAGAATGACTGGAGATGGTCCAGGATGCAGTGGGAGACCTTGACCTTTTTAAGTTTAGAGTAATTTTTTTTTTTTACAGGTATTTGAGGTAATTAGGGATAAGCTCAAGTAAGTTCTAGTTTTTATTCTGTCTTCTTGGCTCTGCCCCCCATCTTGATCTTGTTAAGTTAATCACTGTGTCAAGTGCTGGGGACTCAAATGCAAAAAAAAGAGACAGTGCCTGCCCTCAAGGAGTTTATGATTTAAAGTAGCAAGACAAAACCCGAAAAGGAAGTGGAAAAAGCTGGGATGGTGAGGAGGTTCATTCCTATTAGAGTTATTAGACTAGCCTTAGTCTTTGCCCTCAGTGGCTTCTGGAAGGACAGAATTGGTCCTAGCTAGTTCCAAAAGGCCTGCTGGAGAACCCCACCCATGCAGGCTCCCTGCCCCAGTTCCCTTTGTTCATTATTTCTCTCTTTTATCACTGTTGCCACACAGATCTTTACTGTGCTGCTGTCCTAGCTGAAACAAGCTTCTGCCTTTTGGTTTTTCATGACACATGGAGGAGAAGGGAGAGTCATACTCTACTGCAAGTCTGTGGGTCAGTTTGTGCAGCACTGCCAGCTAATGTTAGCCATCAAGGAAAGGGTACAAAGTAGGCATTTTAAGGATTAGGGATTAGCCTTTCTCTATTAGTTTATTGAGTTGGAACATCCTTAGGGTTCTTGGTTTCTTAGACCATGAAAATAGCTAAAATTGCTTTATCTCATGCATAATTCTTGTTTTGGAAAGGCTTGAGAAGTTGGGAAAATCAGAGAAAGTATCTAGAAAATGTCTTCTGAAGCTTAAATGAAATAATAGATGTAAAGCACTTTGCAAACTTTAAAGGGTTATATAAATGCCAATTATTATTATGAGTGTGTGCACCCCAAAACTGTGTGTAACAGAGATCCTTACCCAAATAATATACAGAGGCTTCTCAAGGTAGGAAGCAGAAAAGAATGGTTTATTATGATCTTGATAAAGGGCAACTTCCCCTTCTGAAAAATAGGGAGGAGAAGCAATTTACAAAAGGAAATGGTGAAGTTATAAAGCCCTAACGAGGAATTCTCCCCCACCCCCCTGCTGACCCTTTTCTTCCATTGGCTGGAAGTCAGGTGCACAATCTAAGCACAGCAATCTGCCTCAAGTACCAGAATGAGGAAACAGTAGACCACCCAATGTATTTTTGAGAAAACACTTCTGTCCTTATTTGGCATATTTTATGCTGAAGTGACACTGAGGAGAGGGGTGACTCCCTACTGCTCTGAGTTCTGAGTCCTTGTAGATCATGTGATTTTTGGTGAAGGGGAACTTGGACCTGTTTCCCATGAAAAGCCTTACTAGATTTTAGAATATAGTCTGAGAAGTTTTCACGTCTTTCACTCATTAGTATTGTTGTTGTTGTTTTTATTGCTATTTTTATTATTAATCTACAACCATTAGGCCTTGAGTGTGGTGATAACTTTGTTCCCTGAGCTTTCTATTGCATTTCTGTTGAACTCAGGCAATATTTATAAAATAACACCAGTGTGTGCTGGTAAATATTTAACAACCAGGATCCACAGGAAAAAAAATGTATGCATATATACCTTTAAGTTTAATCTTCATTATTAATGCTTTCTTAAGTCAAGGAATCAACTAAATAATTAATCAAGCCCTGATCTCTAGTTACTTCCAATTTCTGGTGTATAAATGCTTATGCTGAATATTTAAAAGTCTTAGCAAGCTGGTTAGAGCTGACCCCAGCAAATTCCTGGTCCAGTCCTTAATTTTATTGGTCATTGACCCAGAAGTCACCTATCTTCCTTTTAAATTCATTATGGGGGTGTCTTGGTTGCTATGACACCAAGAAGGAGCAGAGGTTCAAGTAGCTGGATTGCCAAAATGCTAAGAAACATATCATTAGTACCCAAAAGTTGTTGGGCTAGAATTCAGTTAACTTAACAGTTTTGATTGCTCAGGGTTCTGAATTTTCAATAGCAAATCAAGGAACTGTATGTGCAGATTTCATAGTCTTGGGACTTGAAGTCAGGATGAGAATGCTTAAGGAAGTGACAGGGCTTTTTAAACAGTCTAGAGCTTTAAGTTTGCTGGTTGTGATTTGGGAACTGAGGGCATAATATAAATAAATGAATAATGAACTTCTAGGTTTGTAGATATCACAATGGGAGGCTTCAAGCTCAAAGGAGAATATGAGGAAGTGACAGGGCTAGGAATTAAACAATGTTAAACCCTGGGGCTCTACCCTAGTACTTTAATTGAAATTAAATTTGAATATTGATAAAGCAAGAACAAACTTCTGAATAAACATAGCACTCTATAAACACATTAGCCATCAACCTGGCTTATTTTTTTCTAATGACTCTGAGAGCCCCAGAAACTTCCTGGACAGAGCTTTGGGAGAGGTGATTTTATTTTATTTTATATTTATTTTAATATTTGATATTTTAATAAAATATATTTATTTTGTTTTAACTTCATTGTTATTTGTAATGATTCTATCAACCTGAGTTCATATTTTTGTTTCATGGTCCTGTACGACATAGGGCTCTCAATTGATTTTTCTTTTTCTTTCTTTCTTTCTTTCTTTTTTTTTTTTTTAAAGCAAATGGGGTTGAGTAACTTGCTCAAGGTTACACAGCCAGTTATTTCTGGGTGTGGTGCTAAGCATCTGAGCTCGGATTCGAACCCCCAGATCATTCCGACACTGGGGCTGGTGCTCTTACTCTCTGTGCTACCTGGCCACCCTCAATTGATTTTTCTAACAGTGGGGATGAATTACCTGAAATCCATGCCCATTCTCTCCCATTTCTCACTGTGGCCAGCTCCCCATGTTCCCTTTTGAAATGCCAGGCAGAGCACTCATTTGGCATTTACCCTATAGAGTCTTGTGCTATCTCTTATACTGTTGTCTTGTGGTGTATTTAACTTAACAAGATTTTTAAGGCTTCATCCTCCAGAAAGAAGTAGTGTGATATAAGTCCCTAGAAAGCAGGGACCATTTCATTTGTGTCTTTGTATTCCCAGAACTTGGCACTTGTAATACAGTCATAGCTTCATCTATGCTTGCTGTATTGCAGTGAATTGAATAGGAGATTAGATGAGTTATTATTTCATTAGAAGGAAAAAAATACATTTTATTTATTACATTATTTTAAATACTATGTAACTTCATTGCATATTCTCTATATCTGCTTTGTTCTCTTCTTTGTGCTTGACTAGGGGTAAGATATAGAAAGTCATGAGATATAGGCCCTACCTTAAGGGAATTCACAGTCTCAGCAGGGACATCACCACTGGAAACAGAGAACTGTATTTAGTCATTTTTTCAGTCGTGTCCAACTCTTTGAGACCCTTTTAGGGGGTTTCCTGGCAAGGACACTGGAGTGGTTTGCCATTTCCTTCTCCAGCTCATTTTTACAGATGAGGAACCAAGACAAACAGGTGTAAGTGACTTGCCCAGGGTCACATAGTAAGTGTCTGAGGTAGGATTTGAACCCCGGAAGAGGAGTCTTCCTGACTCCAGGACCAGTGCCCTTTCCACTGTGCCATCAGGCTGCCTGGAGAACTATAGAAAGAGACAATAAATGAGATGGCATCTAATCACAGAGACTAAAGGCTGAATTTAGAGGGGAGAGAAATCACTAGAAGCTGGAGTGATTTGGGAAGGATTCATTGAAGTTGAGCCCTGAATGATGGGTAGCATTTGGAACAAAATATCAGGGAGAGAAGACAGCATTCCATGTAAAGAAACAGCATGAAAAAAAAATGTAAGGAATGCATGAAGGACAGCAAGTAGACCTAATTGACTGGAATACAGGGTATATTAAGACTAGTGGGTAATAATATAAAAAAAGAAAGTTTGGGACCAGATTATGGAGGACCCTAATGCCAGAAGAAGAGTTTGCTTTTCTGGTTTACACTGGTCTTCTGTCAAGAAACTGCTAATGGCCAAGGTAGCCTCATCTCATAAGAAAATATAGGAAGACTGGTATGTATACACACATATCCATACAGTTACATGCCTTGATCAGGGATGCCCAAGGAGACCAAAAGGTGGTTTGTGCAAGAAGTTTACTTTTCAAGTTAACTTAATAACTACCAATAAAAAATACCCAAGACTTAACCCAGAGGAATTCTTTTCCACCAAGTATGGAGGGCCAGAACTTTTTTCTTATGCAATGATTTGCATAGTGTGCTATTTATTTTTTCATGGCCAAGTATACCCACTTTGTGACTATGGATATCCACAAAGTAAAGAAGATGAAAGAATTAGAAGGATACCACTCCACCTTCTAGAGGATTTGGAAAAGATCTCTTTGCAAAAAGTTTTTTTGAAACAATAAAAGAAGGACTTCAAGGTAAAAACAGAAAATGACAAAAATTCTGAAGAGGCAGAAAGAATCTTGTAATCGTTGAAAGGAGAAAATCAAAATCTTCCTAAAGACAATTCAGTATAATGGATGGAGTGTTGGGTTTGAAGTCAGAAAATCTTGGGTTCAAATCCTGCTTCTGACACTACTAGCACGGTGACTTTGGAAAAGTCACTTAATGTAACTGACTTTTGGTTGCCACATCTGTAAATGAGGGGGTTGAACTAGAGGGTCTATAAAGCCCCTTCAAGTCTGTGATTCCATGGCAGGAGATTGGAAGGTAGAAGAATGTGACACAGAGAAGAAGGGAGAAAGAAGCCTACTGAACACTTGGACATAAGAAATAATCATGAGATTCTTCTCTTAGTGTGGGGAAGCTGAGCACTCTAAGAAAGCAACTACTTGTATCCCAAGCAATGCATATATGGACACACAGGTTCTATTATGAGAAATCTTATCCAATAAGCATTAGAGGAAGAATGGATTTAGTAGCTCTACTGAGGCAGCTATTTATTGACCTGGTAGTAACAAAGGGGGAGCTCTGACATGTTCCTGGTCCACATATCCAAAATTTGATGAAAACCTTCCCTCAACCTATCAGATTGGAACCTTGATCCTCATTTCATGTGGTTTACATAGGTATAAATGAAAATAGGAGGATGCTAGAAAACATTTCTAGGAAATACAAAAGTCTGGGTAAGAAACTGAAGATTTTAGGGACATAAATAACATTTCCATTACTTCAGATGATTGAAAGTAAGTACTTCAGAAGAGAAAGGCAGATTTTCAGGTTGAATGTGTGGTTAAGATGATGTTTAAGAACAGAACTTGGATTCCTGGCACAAATGGCCTGCACATCTCCATGGGATCAATCAAAGATGTAAATGAGCTAAGACCAAGTCCTTAATCAGCTTTGGGAAAATGAAGTGCTTTTATCATTGGGTGAAAACAGATGATGCAACACTTGAAATATTTTGTTATTGGTTGTAGAGAATCAGTTGTGTATAACATAGCAAGTGATTTTGGAAGCTTTCAGTTCAGTAACAAAGTAGTCAAGCTTTGGGAATTTCCAGAGGTGGTGTTAATCACCTTCCTCCTACCACTGAACATGCCATTGGAGAGATCGAACCAGTAGGAGATAATGCATTTAACCAGAAGATGAGAAACAAATGAGAGCACAGATTGGACATACCAGGAGGAGGCAGCTCAGGATTCTATAAAGGTACTCATGCTCAGAGACTAGCAGAGAGCTATACCTAAGAGGAACTTAAAGATAACTTCACCAAAGGAGAAAAGAACTTCCCAAATACAGGAGTTTTGAGATGACCATTTGACCACATGCATTTTCTACATGGACAACTAGGTGGCACAATGGATAGAGTTCTGGGCCTGGATTCAGGAAGACTCATCATCCTGAGTTCAAATCCAGCCTCAGATACTTCATAGCTGTGAGGTCCTGGGAAAATCACTTAACCCTGTTTGCCTCAGTTTCCTCATCTATAAAATGAACTGAAGAAAGAAATGGCAGATACTCCAGTATCTTTGCCAAAAAAAAACAACCCCAAAAGGTCACCAAGAGTTAGATATAACTGGAAAACAACTAAACAAACAAAATATATACCAATATGTAACTATGGGAATTTAATAAAAAAAGTTTTAAGTGGAAAGTATAGGGGAAGAAGAAATCTGCCTATGTTTACCTAACCAAATGCAAGCTCTAGAGAGTAGATGCAGCTTAGAAGAACAGCTCAGCAATTCACAGGAAGGAAAATCCAAGAAAGGAGCCTGCAATAAAATCCATGGTCTCAGACAGAAACTTGGTGGGATGGGAGTCAGAACCAGAATATGGCTTTAGTGTATTCAAAAAGTAAATAACAGACATAAGGAGGGGAGAGTAACATTGTATAGTTATAAGATGAACTTGTGAAGAAATTGAAGAATAGAAATGGAAAAAGTATGGTGGGTTTTTGGTAAAAACGGACTAAGACAGAAACAGATATGATATTATAATCAGAATATACTACAGACCACCTGGACAGAAGGAGGAAATAGATGAAGAATTATGGAAATAGGCCATAATCCCAGCCCAGAGAAATAATATAGAAATGATGAGGGACTTCAATTATCTGTACCTATTCTGTTGCCCTCTTTCTACTGAAAATAACGCAACTAATACATTATTGGTTTTCTGTAATGGTAATTTTCATCCTTAAAATGGGGGGAGGGATCTAGTTGAGGACTTGCTATATTGGACCAGGTTTTTATCACTGGAAAGAATTGGTTGCCATGGTGAAAATGGAGGGAACTTCGAGGGGGAACTGACTATTTCTTCTTATAATTTATGACAGAACAGAGAAATATTTGGCAGTCTAGACTATTGCATAATAGATTTCAAGGGGTTCCAAGGAAGGATAGGTAGATTCTAATGGCCTAAAATGATATAGGGGAGGTAATCTTCAGAGGAACAAGAAGCTCTCAAGAAGAACATTTTGACAACAAAAAGAACAAATAATTTCAATGAAAATAAAAATGGGGAATTGTCAAAAAAAGAAACCAACTTAGATGCACGTAGAACTTCAATGGACAAATTACATTTTAAGAAGATGTGCAGAAGATGTAAGTGAAAGCAAAGGCAAGTAATGGAATATGAATTCAAAAGCATAGCACATTCTTGTAAGAATGCTGTCAGGAGCTCTAGATTGGACAATGAGCTGAGGCTTTCAAGGAATGCTAAGGACAACAAAAGGGTTTGCTTAGTTATTTTGTGCATAAGAGGAATTTTATGGAAAGGATGACTGTATAAGGATATTGGGGTGTGTAGAGTAAGGATAATAGATGATGGAGAAAAGGCAGAACTGCTCAATTTATTTTGATTTGTTTTTTATTTTTCTGCCAAGGAAGTGATCTTTGGACTGGAAAGGCAGAAAGAAATAGAACCTTCAATAGAAGGTTGAAACCTATGCTAAGTAAGGAGACAATAACAGAGTACCTAGTTGTCCTAGATGAGTTCAGCTCAACAGGTCCAGACAAATCACATTGGGGATGGATGACCCGGATGGTTAAGTGTTTTGCCCAAATACCATGGGACACACTGGGGGTAACTGGGAAATGTCAAGCTCTGTGTGATTCTTAGAGAGGTAGGAATGTTTATCATCCAGTCTCATCCCATTTTGTTAGTGGCAGCTGTCATATAATGAGCTTAGTGACAATTTGGATGTTTCTGGGCTTATTCATTTATAATATTATATCTGGTATTCTCACCACTGAGAAAAACTTTGCCTTCTTCCCTTTCCTGCTGTTTTCCAATGGAATTTACTCAGTGTGTGGGAAGTGTGGCATCATGGAGTCCATTGCATGGCATACTTGTATGTAGTTCTTTCCTTGAAATCACAAAAGCCAAAGCAATAAAAACCACCTTTCTTAAAGTCGCTCTTCCTTGGGCTGAATGTCCACAGATTTCCTAATCCCAGACCCCCTTTTGTCTACAAGCCAGCCCAATAGTTTGAAAACACCCATTTCATGTGCTTAGAATCAAATTCTTGAAGGATTATTCAGAGCCCTACACTCATCTAGATCAATTGGTGATGCTTGAGCTGTGTATTACTCTCTTCGCACCACTTCTGGCCACGCCTCCAACATCTACAATGCTTCATACACATTCACATTACAACATACTAGCTAGGTGATGTAGTGGGAAGAGCTCTGGGTTTGGAGACAGAAAGACCTGTGTTCCAATCCAGCCTCAGATACGTAGTAGCTGTGTGACCCTGGGTAAGTCACATCACCACTGTTTTCCTTGGTTTCCTCGTCCATAAATATGAGAGTAATAATAATACCTATCTTCCCAGGGTTGTTGTGAGGACAAAGTGAAATAATAATTGTAAAGTGCTTAGCACATAGTCAATGCTAAATAAATGCAAAGTATTATTATTTTCAAATAACCTTTTTAGCCTTATCATACAACATACCTATTCATACATTTGTTGGTACAGCCAAGCTAGTCTTCTAACTATTCCTTACACATGGTGCCTTGCACTCATTTCATAGCTATTTTGCAACATTTATTTTATGTAAACTTCTATGTGTGGTTTAGCAGAGAGTTAGACTCAAAACTAGGGAGACCTGGGTTCAAGCCCCACCTATGATACCTATTGGATGTGTGACCCTGTGTAAACTATTTAACCTCTCAGTTCTCTAGGAAACTTTTTAAGGCTATTTAAGTTGCAAAGAGAGTACCAACCTGCATTGGTAGAAGGAGTTTCCTCATCTAGGAGTTCCCTGTACTAATGAAATCATAGGACCAATTCCTATGGATTGATTTATAAGTATAAATTTTCTTTTATGTATATATGTTATAGCTGTACATGTTTTCCCCCCTTTAGAATGTAAGTTTCTTGAGGGTAGGGATTATTTTATTTTTGTGTTTGTGCCTGGCACATGTTAAGTGTTTAATAAATGTTTGTTGATGGATTAATTGATTAACTGTTGACTTCATGAAACTGTTCTTGCCCTTTAAGCATAGCGTTGCTATTGTATTGGGGTTCAGGTACATGCCCAGACTGATAAAATGGAGCAAAGACCAGTTACAAAATGGAGTTGGTTTGGTGTGGGAATTGAGAGAACCAACTAGATTCTATCTCATGAACACTAACTCCACCTTGTGCTACTACATGGATTATTATGCTCCATTTTGTTGTTTTTCTGTAAATCATCCGTGGAAAACTAGATGGTCTAAACCTGGGGTGGGGAACCTGCAAACTTAAGGCCCCATGTGGCCTTCTAAATATTTAAGTAGCCTTATAAATCTTACTGAATAAATTCTTTTTTTCTGTAAATACTTTTTTGTTCCATAAAATTTAGATTCAGTCAAAAGACCGCACTTGAGCATTTAGAAGGCCACATGTAGCCTTCAGACTGCAGGTTCCCTACCCCTGGTCTAAGCCATTTATTGTTCACAAATGCAAGTGAATACAGTCAATGAGCCCCTCTCAATGCCGAGAAAAGAAAGACCCCCCAAACCTACTTATCACCCTTCCCACTTGACTAAAATTCGGAAAATCCCTAATCTGTTTTCTAATTCAGAATCAGATCACCTCATTTTGTATACTTGCTTATATTCTATTGTTCTCTTTTAATTGATTGGTCTTATTTGACTAATTGTTTTTAACACAAAAAAATCTGTCTGTCTTTGAATTGACTGGGGAGCCCACCCATTAACTTGCTTATTATACTTGTTTTGCTAAAAATCATATGGGTCAGATTGTTTCCTCAGTTATTCTTCATTACCTACCACAAGACCACCTGGGATGACTCAGACTATGGAGAGAGGATGGGAGCCTGCTTTTGGATAGTCATGGTGACATATAAGGAATGTACCTTGGAGATATCGCAGCGTATGTAGACATTCTCTAACTGGTTCTGGTTGGCCAACCATAGGGTTGGGAAGAGTCTTTTGTCTATTAGCTGCATAGCTAAAACTGTTAACTTCTTCAAAAGACCTGAATCATCTTTGTCTGCCTTATTGTAGCATTCACATCTTGGGTATCAAGGTGACCCTCACTTAGAGCATATAGTGAGAGACTATTAGAGGAATGGCTTAGAGGACCATATGGTATCCCCAGAAACAGGGCCTCCTTGGCCTTTTAGCTTGTACTTTTCTGTTTTAGGGGCATAGAGTAAACTCTCCCATCTGGGTCAGTAGCATGCATTATAGGAATCCAAGAGTGGGAATCCAGACTGTGTGTTGTAGTTATTAAGGCTCTGAGGAAAAGGGAGCAAGGATCAATTATTAGAATTCCAATCCATAGAAGGATTCATCTTGCAATTGTATCCCAACCTGGACACGAACTTAATGCAACCAATGCTATATAGAAACTGAGCTAAGTCCTGAATTTAATTCCTTCCCCTTGAATGCCCCAAAGACTGGGGTGGTATGAGAGAATTATATCTCTGAGGTGTTTGTATGTTTGTTCTTGCTATATTATTGATATCCCTTTGTAAAAGTCAATTGATATAAGTAGTTTAGTGCAACTGGGGTGCCAGTTACTGGTGCCTAACAAATGGAAAGAATACAGTTGGTAGAGGCTCAAGCTGATGGCAGAGAAAAGAGGCATCCCCACCCTCTAAGAGCACCTGAGAACAATGATAGGGAGATGTAATTGTCCTGACCCTGAGATAGTGGGGTCACAGCATGCCTATCACCCTATTATAATCTTGTATCCGAGATTATTACCTTTTGTTTTCTATTTTTTTTCCTATTTTGTTTTCTTTGTTTCTCCTTCACTATCTCTGAAAAATCCCTACTGCATCCTATGTCATTTCCATCAAGTTAGGTCTGCCCATTCCCTCATTCCCATCTGTAGGGATGGGAGTACAGCATCCTACCTCTCCCCAGTGATCCCCTTGTAGTGTGCATGATCTGGGTTGAGGAGGAGATGAATGTTTAATGGGAAGAGGTTCCATATAAGCCCATGAATGATTCAGGAAATGTGGGTCTCTGGTAGATAGGGAATTAGGTTTATCTTTCACATTTTTTTTATTCCTCTATCTCTTTAAAAGAAAGCTCATAGTCACTATGCCATGACACATTGACTTCCAGTGCATCTAAAAGGGGCATCAGCCAGGTGGCATTTGTGACTCATAGTGATGACTGAAGGAGTCTTCTTTTCTCTTGCGTCACATTCACACTCTTATTGCCCTCTACTCCACAACCAAAGTTACAGAAGAGTCATACCTGTTGAATTCCAACATAAGTGTTTCACAGACTTGTGGAGGATCCATAGAGGGGGGAAGTGTTCCAACATTTGACTTAATTAATTGAATCCTCACTCAGAGCTTTAAGCTCTAAGAATAACTTTCCTGGTGGTAGAGAGGAAGAAGATATTTAATCTTTCCAATACTGTCTCAGTTTTTGGTTTAATCAACCTAAGGCTTGAACTGGACTCAGATGAGCTTTGGCTTCCATTTTATGTTTTCCCTGGAGAGTTGGTGCTGAGAATGTGTCCCTTTCTCCAGCCCCAGGGGTTTCCTCAGCCTTGATTTTTCAGACAAATAAGACATTTTAGGAAATCTGGATATGCCCACAGAAAGGGGCTCATCCTTGGTAGTTACCTCCTTCATTTCCTGATCCTGAAAGGATAGATGTAGAAATTGTGGCACACTCTTTGGAGTTATGGGTGGGGGGGGGAGAACAGAGAGGAAAATTGAATGAACCTCTCATAATCTCAGGGCAGCAGAAGTATGGAATAGTGGGCAGGGCATGGGTTTAGAGGTAAAGTGGCTGAGTTTGAATTTTGGTTTTGCCATTCACTCTCTATGCCCTGCATAGTGCCTAGCACATAGCAGATACTGAATAAATGCTTGTTGATTGATTTCTGGGTGATTTTGAGCATATCTGTCCCCTCTTGGGGTCTTATTTTTCTCCTGTGGAAAATAAGGGAAATGAGTTAGACATTCTCTATGAACCCTTCCAGCTCTGAATCCCAGGGTCTTGGAATCTATGATCCCATGACTAGAGGTATATCTGACTGGCCCTAACATTTGACAGGAATAATTTTAAGCTGAGCTTCCATAGGGCTCAGAAAAAGGTTGCTGAATACACAGCCTATGACTTTTCAGAGACCTGGGTGAGCACAGCTTCTATCCCCAGTCAATGGAAATTAATTCCTATTTATTTGATTCTGCTTCTATTAGATTAACTCCCCCGTTTCCCCCACCTCTTTGTCTCAAGACTCCACATGAACAGAATGGACAATGAATCAGACCAGTTGTCCTTGGAAATGAAGTGTCTGGCTGATGATTAGAGAGACCTGGGGGAAGAGTTTCCTTCAAGGATCGTCCTGGTTAATGCATTTCCATGGAATACTCAAGGTTGGGGAAATGGAAGCCACCAGGCAGGCATGTGAGGTTGGGGTTGGTAGGGTGAGATGGGGGAAGGTAGGAGGGAGGAAGTCTTTCAGTTAATATGACATAGATTCTGGGGGTTTTCAGTACTCTTTTTTTACCCCAAGTCAACTGAAAAACACATAGTGATTTTGAGGACTGAAGTTGTCAGCTTTGGCTTAAATGTAGTAGGGTAATAATCAAACCTACACAAAATCATCATGCTCTGAATAGATGCATGGGATACAGGCACTTAATAAATGTGTGTCAAATTTAGTTTGAGTGAATCTACTCCCTCTAGCCCTACGGCCCCTTTTTTCTATTGGTGAGTTCCTCCTGAGCCTTCCATTTAGGGAGGGGCCCAGGCCAACTGTCCTTCATTCTTCTTCCAGTGCTAATTTTAACTCTCTAGACTCTTCCTTACCCCTCCAACTTTTGAGTTCCCTTTTATGTGTTCTCTTCCTCCTTTAGAATGTAATTTCCTTGAGGTCAGAGGACTTTTTGTTTGCATTTGTAGCCCCAAGACTTAGCATGGAATAAACTCTTCTAAATGCTTGTTGACTGACTTATTCCCCTGACTGTAATCAGGACCAACATGAAGTTGTATAATTGTTGAGAAATATAGGACAAAGAACGCTGCACTTGAACTTGAACTTGCATTTAAATCTGGGGTCTTTTGCTTACTGTTAATCAATCAACAAGCATTTTTAAGTGCCTACTCTGTGCTAAGCATTGAGAATGTAAAGACAGAAATGAAAGATCCCCTGATCAATGGAAGGTTCCATTTTATTGGAGGAGACAAGTATGCATATGAATGGTTGGTTGGTTGATCCTTTGTCTTTGGTTCTCAAAGAGGATCAAAATGACGTCATTAAGTCATGTCTGGTCACTACGGCTGGTCAGACGAATTAGAGATTGGAATATTTTACCACAGGTCAGGCACAAATAGTCCATGTGAACATTTGGGGTGGATTCTCTAAATGTACATATCTCTGGTTTCTTTTAACCTGCTTCAATTCTGCTTTGCTCATAGAATACAGCATCTCCTCTGATGAGGGCTTGCCCTACTGCATAGTCCTGTGGCCAGTGTCTCCCATGTCATGCAATCAATTGCAAAGTTCTTCAGAGATACCTTGAGAGTTTCCTTGTACCTCTTCTTCCGAACACCATGTGAGTGTTTGCCTTGTGTGAGTTCTCCATAAAATGGTCTTTTAGGCAAGCATATATTTGGCATTTGAACAATGTGACCAGCCATTGGAATTGCAATCTTTGCAGTAGAGTTTGAATGCTTGGCAATTTAGTTAAAAAAAAAAGACCTCAGTGTTCAGGATCTTACCCTAGTTGATCTTTAGAACCTTCCCAAGACAAATCAGATAGAAGCAATTCAGTTTCCTGGCATGGTGCTGGTAGACTGTCCAGGTTTCACAGACATATAACAATGAAGTTAGCACAATGACTGTAGACCTTCACTTTGGTAGACAGTCTAATACCTCTTCTCTCTCACATTTTCCTTCCAAGTCTCCCAAACACTGAGCTAGCTCCGGCAATGAGTGTGTCAACCTTATTTCAATGTGTACATCCCTGGAAAGTATACTGCCAAGGTAAGTGAGCTTACCCACAGTATTCAAAACTTCTCCATTTGCTGTAACTGATGGTTCCACATATGGATAGCATGGTGCTGGCTGGTGGAGCACCTGTGTTTTCTTGGTGTTAATTGTTAGGGCAAAATATATACATACATACAGACATATATATGTGTCTATATACGTGTCTATATACGTATATGTGTGTGTGTATATACATGTATGTGTACACATATACACACATAATACAGGATAATTTTAGGGGGCACTAATGACTTGAAGTAGGGGGGGAGGGGTGAGAATCAGGAAAGGCCTCGTCTTGGCAGTGGCTGCTTTCAGCTGAATTTAGAAGAAAGCTAGAGATAGTAAGGGGCAGTAGTGAGGAGGGAGTACATTCCAGACACAGAGGGTAGCCACTGCAAAGACACAGAGATGAAAGGTGGAATGTGGTATGTGAGCAAGAGCAAGAACACTAATTTGACTGGAGCATACAACGTATGAAGGAGAGTGATGTATTCCATACTTAGAAAGGTATATGACAGTGAGGTTATAAAGGACTTTACATGTCAAAGAATGGAGTTTGCATTTGATCCCAGAGGAAACCTTAGAGTTTATAAACCTTAGAGTTTATAAAACAGGGGAGTAACTTGTTCATAGTTATGCTTTTGAAAAATCATGATAGGGTGGCTAGGTGGTGCAGTGAATAGAGCATTGGCCCTGGAGTCAGGAGTACCTGAGTTCAAATCCAGCCTCAGACACGTAACACAAAAACTAGCCATGTGACCTTGGGCAAGTCACTTAACCCCAATTTCCCTCCAAAAAGCAAAAAAAAAACAGAAAAGAAGGAAAAAAGAAAAATCACATTGATAACTGTGTGCAAGATGGATTGGGGGGGGGGGAAGAATTTAAGGCAGGGAGAGTAATTAGGAGGTGATTACAATAGTCTAGGTTAGGAGTGATGAGAGCGTAACTAGGGTGATTGGTACTCATCCTTCATTCTCAAAGAGGATCAATGAAATCATGAGAGTGATGTCTTCATGTGAATTAGATTTAAGCGAGTAAGGGCTGCACAAAGTCATCAGCCTCACTATCTCCTCCAGAATCATTGGAGTCCAGTGGCAAGACAAAAATCAAGACGACTAATGATGGCCCAGGATGTAGTGGGTGACCTTGGCCTTTTTAAACTAAAGTCTTTCCCAGGTCTCAGTTTGTCTGAAGCAATGCCCCTTCAACTGAGCCTTGATGCAGCTTTGTGACCTTGGGTAAGCTCACTCCACTGAGTCTGTTTCATCATTTGTAAAACGGGGTTGATACCTGTAAAACCTGCCTCACAGGGATGGGAGAAAAACACCTAATAGACTCTAAAGAACTGTTTTACAACTCTGAACTATTTTCGTTTAAAAAAAATCCCAAATGGTGAATTATCTCAAGTCAACTCAACAAACATTTATTAGATATCTACTCTGTTCAGTGGCCACATTCCATGGGAGTCAGTGTGGCATACTGGATAGAGTCAGTGTGGCATACTGGATAGAGAGTTGACCTTGAAACCGGTTCAAATCCCATCTCTGCCATAGACTGGGCAGGCCACTTCGGCTCTCAGCTTTCTAGGTGACTCTGATTATAAGCTGCAGAGAAGATGGCAACTTGCATTATAAGAGGCAGTTTCCTTATGCAGTTATCTCCTTATGCTGAAGGAAGCATAGTTCAGCCCCCATCCTAAGAAGTTACTAAACTGTGAGCTATTATTACCCTCTCACCATCCCAGGCAGGAGAGAGAGCATCTTGAAGAACCAGCCTTGGAGTGAGGAAGGCCTGGGTTCAAATCCCACTTCTGACATATCATAGATGGTGTAACTTTGAGGAAGTCACCTTATCTCTCCATGTCTTGTGCAAATTTTTATTTGCTGTTGTTGCTTCTATTCTGGGAAATTTATTGCAGGCACGCAGGAATATGTCGTGTGAAAATATATCCTTCTCTGAATTTTTATGGGATTTTAAAATTTCAGTATTTTTAATGAGTTTTTCTTTTTAGTAAGTCATCCCCACTGAAGCCCAAACAAGGAGGTCAAATCCAAATTTTGTTTCTCACAGTCTGGAATGTGCAGTCCAGTACATACAGTCTCGTTCCAACCTACTTGGGGGCTTCCCCAGTCTGGTCCAGACCAGGAGAAACCTGATTCCCATGAATGTTGTTTCTGAGTTATCCTCCTTTAATTGGATATAAACCCACGATCCTTATCTGTTGGTTAACCATGGACAAGAATATTTAATATGATACAACTTTGCAGATTCCCCAGACTATTTCTTTGCAAAGGAAGAAATAAACAATCCCGGAAAGAAAAGACTTTTTCTGAGAGGGAGGCAAGGGAGATGCCACAATTGGGACAGGATGAAACAAATGCCTTAGGAAAGGGGAGTTCCTCACACACAGTGCTTCTTCCTCCATCCCCCATTCTCAATCCCCATGCCTCTGTAATGGCCATCCCCCATTCTTAAAATGTTTTCCATCCTCATCTCCGTTTCATAGAAGCCCTTATTTCCTTCAAAACTCAGCTTAGACTACCTTCCACATGAAATCATATTGAATAGAATGCTTTACTTTGAATCAGGAAGATCTGAGTTCAAATATCATACATTAGCCGTATGACCTTGAATAAGTCGCTTAACCTTGCCCAGGTTTTCTTGATTTTAAGGCCAGGCCATGCCCACTATATATTGTAGCCTCTCCACAGAAATAAGAGAAGCTCAGAAGAAGGGTAAATTTGGGGGATAAGACCATGAGGGATTTTCTTTTTTTACATGCTGAATTTGAAATGTTTATGAGGTTTCTAGTGGGAAATGTCTTAAAGTCAAGCGGTAATATGGGACTGCGGCTCAGGAGAGAGACCTGGATTGGATGTGTAGATCTGGCAGTCTCTACATAGAAATAATGATTTAGCCCATGAGAGCCGATGAAATTGCTCAAGTGAGACATTTTGGAGGGAGAAGAGAAGGCCTAAGACAGAGGTTTGGGGGCTAAGGGAAAGGGCACAGGTGAGAATCCAGGTTAGGAGACTGAGAAGAAGCCATTAGGAAAAGGACTAAAAGAAGGCAGTGTTATGAAAACCCCAAGAAGAGAGCATTTTTAGGAGGAGAAAACTCTCAACAGCATCAAATGCTGTGACAAGGTCAGGGAAGGTGAGGATTAAGACAAGACCATCAGATTTGGTCATTAAGAGTCAGAGGTCACTGATCCTGATTCTCCCTACCAAAATACCTTTCATCTATTTTGTATATGTTGTTGTTGTTGAGTTTTTTCAGTTGTGTCTGATTTGTTGTGACCCCATTTTAGGGTTTTCTTTTTTAAAAATTAATTAATTAATTAATTAACTTTTAGTTTATAACATTCAGTTCTGTAATCCCCTGAGTTTCAATTTTTGGGGGGTTTTCTTGGCAAAGATACTAGAGTGGTTTGGCATTTCCTTCTTTCACCCATTTTACAGATGAGGAAACTGAGGCAGACAGTGACTTGTCCAGGGTCTCATAGCTAATAAGTATCTGAGGCTGGATTCGAACTTAGGCCCAGCACTCTAACCACTGTGCCACCTAGATGCCTCCATTTTGTTGTATTTATACGGTACCTCCTGTTGGACATGGACGACAAAGCCTGAGGAAATGTAGGAAGGGAACTCTAGGGAAAAAGATTTCTTTAAGGTTATTGCCTTCTTCCCCCACTCCCTTCTACTGCTCAGCCATTACTACTACTCAGCCATTACTACTACTACTACTACTACTACTACTACTACTAACCTTACTATAGTTAATAGTATGGATGGTGTGTACAGGGAAATGTCCATCATATCTTACCATCTGCCCTTCAGACCCCAGGGCATTGCTACCTGACTTTACCCTAAAGACTCCCAGACTTTGTCATCTACTCTTCAAATGAATCCTTCTATCAGCATTGCATCCCTTAAAGGCAGCTAGATGTCTCAGTGGATAGAGCATTGAACCAAGAGTCAGGAAGACTTGAGTTTAAATCTGTTTCTGGATCTTATTGTCTGTGTGACCCTGGCCAAGTCACTTAACTTTTGACTGCTTCACTTTTCTCATCTCTAAAACGGGGATAATAATAGTACCTACCTCCCAGGGTTATTGTGAAGACCAAATGTGATATTTATAAAGTACTTAGAAAAGTGCACATAGTAGGTGCCTAATTAATATTTGTTTTCTTCCTTGTTTCCCCTAAATAGAATTCGAGTCCTCTGAGAGCAGGGACAAGGCTTAGTACAGTATCTGACAAATCATAAGAGCTTATTAGATACGTTTCCATTTTATTCCATAGAATGCAAGCTTCTTGGATGCAAAGACTATTTCATTTTTGTCTTGTATCCCCAGCACTTAGCTTGGCGCATAGCAAGTGCTCAGTAAATATGTATTGATTGCTTGACTGAACTGATAGGTCACTGAGCCTCTCAAATCTTACTTTCTTCGTCCATAAGATGAGGTTAATACCACTTGCACCACTTGCTGCCCGGGTTTCTCCTAAGCATCCAATTTGATTACCTCTGTGTGCTTTGGAAATTAAGTACTAGACGGAGAATAGCAAATGACTATTATTTCTATTGTTAGAATTCGGGCTGTAGTGTGGAGGGAATATAACCCTGGGAGCGCTGTCCCTGTGACTTCATTAAGTGCCTCAGAGTAGGTTGTGAGTCCCTAGGGTCCTGACCATTCTGCTCCTTTAGGTTCTTTCGGTGAATTAATAGGAGTGGGAATTTTCTTCCGTTCCTTTGTGAATGCCTTTTTGCCTGAGGCAGGGGGAGGGAAGATGGGAATAGAGGATCTTGGATGGCTCCCTCCAGGAACTAGGCTGGAGCTTTGCCAAGGTGCTTCAGATACTGCAATCTGGAATTTTCAATCCCCTTTTTCCATGATGAAAACAGAGTATCCCAGAAAGGGGGAGGACTTACTCTGATAGAAATGACAGGAAATTATCTGTGGCCAAACACAGAGAGAAGAGGGAAGGGCTGAACAGGCATGAGCAGGCAGCATCTGTTGAATGGTGAACCCCAAGAGTTCAATTACCCCAGATCCCTCCATGGATGGTAACCATGGAAACATCATAATCCAAAGCATCACCAGTCTCTGAGTAAAATGCACACATACAACATATACACACATGTCAACACCCCCTCCCCCAATAGAAAAACTCACAGTCTTGTCCAGAGTGGTATGTGTGTGTGTGTGTCCGCACGTGCACGCACCATGCACAAGACACACACACACACACACACACACCATATGCATGGGCTGAGTTTCCACTTACTTTGTATGTGGGGTGTGTTTGTGGGCTGTATCAATAGTTTGTGTATGGATGTGTCAAATGTAATAAGTATGGGTATGTACCAGCGCTTTGTGCCTTCTGCTTTCTACTTCTGTTCTCTGGGGTGGTGAATGAGCGTGGGCTTGTCCTAATATTTGGGTGCTACATTGATAGATGGTTAGTGTAATATGGGAGTGAAGGTTTTCCTTTTTCTTTCGGTGGTGGTGGATGAAGTGGAATGATTTAGGCATCAAGTGAGTTCTTCTTCCCACTTGTACCAGAAAGCATTCTGGGAGTACATTCTGTGAGTTGATTTCTTTGCTTGTTAGATTTGATACTCTGCTGGGAAAGAAAACTGGAGTGGGAATCTGGATATCTGGGTTTCAATTCCAACTCAGTCATTTGAAGCTTTTTATAGGTTGTCCCCAACCTATCTTTTCAGCCTTTGTACACATCACTCCCCTCTACATCTCTACAATTCAGCCCAACTGCCTCCCTGGCTATTTCTCACTTGACATTTCTTCCTCCATCGTTATGTCTTTGAACTGGCTCTTTCCCGTATGGAATATGCTCCCTACTTACCTCTGTCTCTTGGAATTCCTGATTTACTTTATGACTAATCCCAAGTGTCATCTTCTCTACCTGTGGCCTTTCTTAGTCCCTACAACTCAGAGGATCTGATCTTTATGTTTTGTGTGTGTTTCCATATATACATGTCATCTCCCTCATTAAAATGTATGAATTCCTTGAGGGTTGGAATGGCCTTTTTTTCTTTGTACTCCCAGCACCTGGTACAATGCATGTCCATTTTGTTATTGCTGTTCAGTCATTTTAGTCATTTTCCAGTTCTTCATGATTCCATTTGAGGTTTTTATGGCAAAGATACTGGAGAAGTTTCCTGTTTCCTTCTCCAGCTCATTTTACAGATGTGGAAACAGAGGCAATCAGGGTTAAGTGATTAGTTAAGTGACCTTCTCCAGGGTCACACAGCTAATAAGTATCTGAGGCTGCATTTGAACTCATGTCTTCCTGATTCTAGGCTGGGTATCTTGGTGTTCTATTGACTTCGCCACCTACCTGCCCCCACCTGTCATATAGTAGGTGCCTAATAAATGCTTGTAGATTGATTGGTACTTAACTAGCTATATGACCTGAGTGAAGTCAGTTTCCTCATCCTTAAAATGGAGATGATATTTATGCTGAGAGGCAGCTTGAACACAGCAGATAGAGAACCAGCATTAGAACCAAGTAGACCTAGATTCAGGTCCTGCCTCTGATACACATTGGTCATGTGACTCTGAGAACAGAGAATGTATCAACCTCTCTGGTATAGGGAGTTCCTCAACTAGGGGCTTTCTACACTCATGAAATCACAAGCCTTTGTTTCCCCCTACAAAAAGAGAAGTTATGCTACCCAAATTACAAAAGACTGCAAGAAAAATGCTTCATGAATTGTAAAACACTACAAAAATGAGTTGTCATTGTTATTTTTGTTACCAGTGAATACTTGTGCAAAGCTAGCAACATGGCAGACATTATCAAAGTTATTTGATCGAAAAAGGAAGCAACCTGAGCATGCATGAATTAAATCTTGATCATGTGGTAATCATCGAAGAGTCCTTGTCCTCCATTGGTGTCTGTGTGATAGGAAGAGAGGTAGAGGAAGACCCTTTGAACATAGAATAGACATTCCCTGTAGGTTTTAATAGGAGGAAATGCTTAAAGATTGCATAGGATGGGCATTCATGGACGGGTTGCAATCTGTGTCCTCGGAGGAAGTACCCAAATAAATGAGATCATAGATTCCTCAAAGAATTAATCTATTGTCAGTGCAAATGGCATTTCATCTGTGTGGGAAGATGACCCCTGTCAAAACTCTTACCAAAATATTGCTATAGATCCATAACTCATCTGTTACTTGTAGTCTTGGAGTTGCTTGGGGTATTGAGAGGCTAAAAGGCTTGCCCAGGGCCATGTAGCTAGAATGTATCAGAGATAAGACCTAAATTCAGGTCTTCTTGATTCTAAGGCTGGCCCTCCATCCACCGTGTCACACTGCCTTTTATTTTTATTCATTTATTGTTATATTCGTATTTATTTTATATATGTTCATATATGTACATGCTGTCTCTTTCAATAGGATGCAAGATTCCGAGAGCATGGATTGTTTTATTGTTTAACATTTTTTTTTTGTATTTGTGACCCTAGAGTCAACGTGTACAGTGCCTGCCACATCATAGGAGCTTAATGAGTGTTTGTTGATTAAATAAGTGTCTTAGCTTTGATACATATGTACCATTGTAGTGGGAGTTTAAACTAGGCAAAAGCTGTTTATTTAATTCATTGATTCCATTGGTTCACTCAACATGGGGGCCATTACCAGTTGTCCTGACCTATGTCTTGCCACTGGACTCCAAAGACTCGGGAGGAGAGAGTGAGGCTGGTGACTTTACACAGCTCTTCCTCATTTAAATCCAATTCACTTTTAATTCAAGACTTTACCCTCCCGATGTCATTGGTCCTCTTGGAGAATGAGGGATGAACAACAACAAATCATTCCACAGATATTTATTAAGCGCCTGGTATGTGAAAGATATCAGAGTAAATCCAAAGACAAACAAGACTGATCACTGTTCTCAAACAACTTACAGTCTAGATCCGAGCTTGCTAAACTATGACCCAGGAGCCACATCAAGGTTTAGTTCTCAGCGCATACCAAAAAGGTAGAGGGCCTGATTGGCCCATGTGCCAATTTGTCAACCCCTTGAATATGTTATTTTTAGGTGCATATACTACTTTCTCCACCCTCTCCTTATTGCTGTTACATTGAGATCTAAGCTTCCTATGATGGGAACTCAGAACTTGGCTGACAACTTGACGTGATAAATTGGGGAACATTTGAGATTTTCTTAGAAGTCTTCAGAGCACCTCATCTAATCCAGGGAGGGGTCTGATAACAAAAAGCTTGCATGTCACTTGGCAGATCTTTGAGGTGCAAGGCTGCTCCATATGGACTTTGGGATTAATTAGGGTGAAGGGTGGTAGGAGTGGGATGTGTGAAGTGTGGGTGTGCGAGAGTTGGTACCGTAGTTTATGAATGAAGACCTCTCTGTTCACAAGTTGGCCTGTCTTTGGAGTTGCCTTAAATAGAGACGAGCTGTGAGTATGTGTGTATATGCATGTGAATATATGCTCCCCCCCTCCCCATTGTGTGTAATGTTTAAATGAAAACAGAATCCATTTGGGATCAGTGAGATGAAATGGTTGTCTACTAAATTCTTCCTTGAGTTTCATTCAGATTTACGAGTAAGCATTCTTAAAAGGACGGTATTTTGATCGATGGGGTATATCAGTGTTTCCATCCAGATTTAGGGTGCTTTTTCCTTTTCCTTCCATTTAAAACAGCACCCTTCTCAATAACAAAAATGCACACCAAGCCCTTCCAACAGGGGCCTGAAACACTGTCCAAAAAAATTCCCAGCAGCTCAGCTGGGCTGCTTATGTACTCTCAGAGTGCACCATCTACCCTTCCATCTGCTCCTCTCTCTGGCTATGCTCCTGTGAGAGGGGAGGATTGAGATTGAGAGGTTGACAAAGGCTGATAGATATTTCAGTATCAAGCCATCATTTAGAGCCCTACCATCTCTGAAGGAACTGACGTGGCAATGGAGGGCTGGATGGCATTTGACAGCATCCTGAATCTATGTGTGTGCTCATGCATTCACTTATTTGCATGTGTCTGTGGGCTCTGCATATTGCAGTGGTACATAGCAGGGGTGGGCTGCAGGTAGCCACATGATTTGAACATCTTATATGTAGGTAATATTTTGTACCCCTAATTATATTGCTGGCCTGCCAGATTTGTTCTTTGGTCCTTCAGTGCCATTCTGGCACTCCAAAACCAAAATTGATCTTTAACTGCAAAATAAACAGAGATCTCCTGAGGAAAGGCCCTCCCTCCCCTTTCACTTTTCCTCTCTGGGATGCTAGAGACTCTGGGGGACCTAACTTGTACTTTTCACAGTCCTTTCTTCCCTCCTGAAATGTGTCTAGTCTATGGTGGGACAGGGGTGTCTTTGGGACTGAGGGAAATGAGGTTGTGAATTCCATGGGCCCTAGTGAATATGGTAATATTCCATGTCACTGGGGAGAAAAGCACAAATAAACCAGGTTTAAGAAAGAATGCTGTATTGGTTGAGATTTGATGGGAAGTCGGGGTTCCAGTGCTGTTAGTAACAGGGTAGCAGTGGGGGTAGAAATGAAGGGAGGAGGAAAGAGATGAAGAAAGAGAATAGTGAAAAGGGGAGGGAAAGAAGAGAGGGAGAAAGGGAGAGAGGTGTGAATATCTGAGCAATATTCATCCCACTGTCATACTGGCAAATTTGGCAGTGCAGAGTGAAAGCAAGAATAGTTTAGATGAAGTCTGAGCTTGGCTCATTTTTGTTTTCCTTTTATCTTTTCCCTTTCACCTTTTCCCTCACCCCCTCCCTCTTTCCCCTTCTAACCATATCCTGCCTACAACTGGATGGCAGGGAACTGGTTGCCATGGCTACTAAATGGAATCCATGCCAGCTGAATTATTAAATGAGGGTCTTTTCTTCAAAGCCACAACCCTGGTTCAGGAGTCACTTTTGGCTGTTGAAGTTTGGGAGCATTGTCTGGACCAGAGTCATGCAGAACACTTCCTAGTTGGCATGGCTCTATACAACTAGGGGAGGGAGTGTGTGCCAGGGTCTGGGGTGGAGGATGTAGGGATTAGCATTGATCCAAATGCCCTTCTTTCAACAGCTTGGTGTAAAAAAAGGGCAAGGGGCACAGAATTGGCCCAAATTTGGCACTTGTGGTAGGTTGGGGCAGGTGGGCTTTATGTGATGAAATGAACTCATGGCATCCTGAATTGCTTTCCTCCAAATTCCTGCCTGAAGAAAAGAGAACTGGACAGGATCCATAGCTCATGAAAGAGGGATAAGGACCAAAACCAATATTTTTGTTGTTATGTTTGGAAAAACTCCATGTTTTTCTAATTAGTTGGTATTTGCAGTCAGTATGGCAGAAAATCAAATGGCAGGTATATCTAAAGGCAGACCTTGGGTGTGAATGTGGGCAATGGTCCCTTGGCCTTCTCAGACAGCCTTCCCCCCTCCCATTCACCTAAGGGTCATCCAGTTGACTCATATGGTCCTGCCTTAAAAGTATGAATGGGCAGGGAAGGAGGGAGTATTGTTTGTGGACATGAATGCTGTTTCAGTGGGAAGGGGAGAGAATGGATGTTCTTCTTTTGGGAAATTCCAAGCCAGGAAAAAAACCAGCCTTCTGGTGTCCCAGATTTTTAAAGTTTTTTTCTTCCCAAACAATAACAACAATAAATAATAATAATGATTACTAACATTTATATAGCGCTCTGTATCTCCTTTAATCCTCAAAATAATCCTGCGAGGTAAGTGCTATTATTATCCCCATTTTTCAAATGAAGAAACCAGGATTAAGAGTGGTTAAGAGACATGTCCAGAGTCACATAGTTTTGAGTGTCTGAAGCACATTTGAACTCAGGTCTTCCTCATTTAAAATATAGCACTCTATCTACTATACTATTTAGATGCTACAAAGAATGAGGACATTGGGGGTCAAAAGGCTCTTGCTAGTGAACTCCATTTTGGATGATCTGGGAAATGTAAGTATTTGTGAACTTGGCAAGGAATTGGTCAAATAGCTTTCAGCTGAGCTCCCCCATATCTTTTTCCCCTTGATGTCTGGCCATGCTGTATAATGTTATATTGGGACAGAAGAGATTGTCTCTGGGCCTGGAGGGAGCAGATATGTGTGTCAGTGTCCTTGAGGGCCCATGACCCTCATGTTACTCTTGGGACACTCTCCTAATTAAGAAGAAGGAGATGGAGTCTATTTTTTTTTTTTTACCAGATAGATATACACCACCTCCACAAAAAACAAAACAAAACAAAACAAAAAACAATTTATTGAAAAAAAGCACAGACTGAAGATCTGGCCCTGTCACTACAGCTAAGTGACCTTGGACAAATCATTCAGCTCTTTATAGAATGACATGTTTTTGCTAACTCGGCAGCCTTAACATTTTGTGATTCTATAAAAATGCAATTATTCCAGATGGAAACACAGAATTTGGTGGGTTTGGGGGCGGTCTCTCTTTGGATTTTTGATACCTTTTCTCCTCTGCTATTCTGTGGTCCTGAGGCAATCGCTATACAAATGGGAAAGGAAGAAACACAATTTTCTTTCTCCAAAGCAAAGATTCTAGCCCATTGCTCAATTGCAGCTCTCTAATTCTTTGGGATCTATGCATAGATCATCCAATCAAAGGCTCATAGATTTTTTAGTTTGAAAAGATAATAAACTCTAGCAATTCCCCATTACCTCCAGGATTAAATCTAAAATTGCCTATTTGGTAGCCAAAGCCCTTCTAACTTTTTGTAGTCTTTATGTACCTTATTTCCTTCCACTCACTCTGTGTATGATTCAGTGACTGGCCCCCTTGCTGTTCCTTTCATGAGACATTGTGTCTCACATTCTGTGCATTTTCATTGGCTCTTACACATGTTTGGTATGTGAGCTCTCCTTGTCTCTTGGCTTTTCTGGCTTTCTTGAAATCTTAACGAAAATCCTACCTTCTCTGCAAGAAGCCTTCCAGTCCTACCCTTACTAATGCCTTGCCTCTGTGGTTATCTCTAATTTATCCCATATCTATCTTATTTGCATATAGTTGTTGGTAAATGTACCAACCCCCATTAATTTGTGAGTTCCTTGAGGGTAGACACTGATTTTGTCTTTCTTTCCTTTGTGCTGAGTACATAGTAGGCACTTAATAAATGCTTGTTGATTTATTGCTGTTGACTTCAGAGGTCCTGTAGCCCAACGACATCATTTTACAGATGAAACTGAGGTGCAGAGAGATTGTGCCTTTGTCCTAGAGGGCAAAGGTAATGTCAGAGGGAGGTTTTGAACCCAAGTCCCTGACTTTAAATCCATTTCTTTTTCTCCCGTATGACACTGTCTTTTCATGCTTTTCTCTTCTGAGGGGTCAAAGATAAGTCTCACTAATTACTGCAGTGGCACACAGGGAAATTAATGAATGCTTTTGATCTTATCCCTACCTTCTTCCTGGGTCTGAGGGTCTCCCATGATGTGTGCTGGCATTCCTGTATTTGAAAGGGCAAAGTTCTTAATAAAGAGGATCAGGCCTATACGAAGTCTTTCAAGAACTGGGCAACCTTAAAAAATCTTGCCCCTTCTTCAAACATTGGAGTGAAGCAACTACTTCAAGAAATGTAATCCTGTCCTACTCCTCAGAGGCCATCATTTCACAAAGGGCTGATGCCCTGGCTTAGCAAAGGAGGATGCTCTTTTCATTTCCATGCCCTGGGATAGGCGTAGGTTGAGGGATGCTTAAGAAGAAAGGTCTGGATAGAGAGTTAGTGTTGGAATTCTTAGGAAAAGGGTCTGACATGAGGAAGGAAGAAAATGAAAGTCACTAAAGAGTAGTAGCTGGCAGATCAATCTGTTGGGAATTATTGCAGAGTCAAGGAAACTGCCGGCTTTCTCAGGCTTTGAGAGAGGATCTTTTGTGGTATTGGTAGTAGGGGGCGAGTACCTTTGCAGTTGGCCCAGGTGAATTTTGGTCTGGGGGTTTTGGGGAATGGGGAATGTTTCAATTTACTTCCTTTACTTTATATCCTTAGCTATCCCATGAGAAAAGGGTAGGACAGTGTATGAATGGTGGGAGTCTCCAGCCACTCCACTTTGGGGAGTGTTGGAGAGAGTGACCCAACCAGAATAGCTGTGAAGCATTTTCAGAGCCTTCAATGCTCTGCTCTCACAATGGATTCCTTACACAGTACTCTCTTCCTTTCCTTAAGACATGCTCACCCGAGTGATGCTCCCTATAGGTTTTCCATCAAATCCTGGCTTTCCCTTCTCTTATCCCTCAGATTCATGCCCCTTATTTCTTGGTTTGTGCCCCCAATAACAAGGAAGAGTGAGGTTGGAGATGAGCATTCTGGCAAGGGTGTGAATGGCTAGGTGCCTGAAATGAGGGTGAGTAATTTGGACAGGATCGCCAGATGAAGTTTTAGGTCGTTGAACTTTTTACAGAAACCCTGACCTAAATTTCCAGACACTCCACTGTTTACTACACTAATTATACCCAATAGATCAAGCCTCCCAGCTGCCCTCCTCCTGCTCCTTACCCCCCCCTCCCCAAAGACACATGTGTGTGCCTGCGCGCACATCTCACACGAGTAGGCTCTCTCCCCACCCTCACTCACTGGTTCTCTTTCTTCCTTGCTGACTCTCCCTTGTTTTATTTTATATGCCTGGACAGTTCTTTTTTCCGTTTGGATTTAGCTCCTTTTTCCTTTGTTATTCCCCTGTCTGCCCCCTCTGGTATGTGTGAGTTCTGATTGTCAGAAATTTCTTTTCCACTGTGTGGGTAGGAGACAGATTTTTAACTGTCTCCTCTCTCTGTATTTATTTTACTTTCTCTGTTTCTCTACCTCTCCTCCTCCTCCACCTCCTTTCCCACTTCTTTTCTCTCGTTCCTCTTCCTTCCCCCTTCAATATCTGCCTCCCCTTTCCTCCTCCCCCACTTACTTCCTCTCCCTCCCTGCTCCCCCTCCTCCATATTGCTCGTTTTTTCTTTCTCCTTTTAAATAATTCAAATAATGTCTATGGAATAATAGCACACCCTCATTCACCTGAGTGCGGGACCCTGCATTAATTCAAGGTAAGCCACTGTTTTACTTGCTCTGGCGGAGATGGTGGTGTGATTTGCTCAGAGTAGATCTATTTCCCTACCTTTGCCCCACTGGGGCTTCGCTTTCTGCCTGTCTGGAATCAGAATCCTTTCCGGAGGTTTAGACTCTGGACTACTACTACCTGTTGGGGATGGATAGATTTTTGAGATTTCGTAGTTTCCCCAAACCCTCCCTTAAACCAGTCCTGCCTTTCCGAGGATGCCTTTCTTTACTAGTATGTTTATTTCCTTTGTAACTTCCGTAGCAATTTCATCTATGTGGAAATTTTCCCAAGGCTGTTTGGCATTTTGAAGAGGAAGCTCATGTGTGTGTGTGTATGTGTGAATGTGAGTGTGTGTGTGTGTATGTGTGTGTGTGTGTGTGTGTGTGTGTGTGTGTGTGTGTGTACCAGTACCTTGTCTGGGTGCTTAGTGATCTTGTTAATGTTTCTGCTTTTCCATAAACCATATTGAGAGGGAGACTGTACTGGGGAGCTGGAGTTGAAACAGGTGCCGTATGGCATGTGCCTTTCTTTCTCAAGTCTCTCCATATCGCTGCCTTCCTTTCTCTTAAGTCGCCTGTCTTCCCTTCTCAGTTCTCCGTATGGCATAAGAAGAATGTTTGGAAGTTTATGGGGAACTTAATTTTAGGGAAAGTCCAGTGGCTCCTGAGGAGCTCACCATCCCCCAAATGTCCCCTTTAAGGAGGCTGTGCTTTTGGCTAGACTTCTAATAAGTCAGTCTTCTGTGATTTCTGGGCTCATCTATTTTAAAGATGAATTTTCTGTTTCTGGAGTGGACTGAGACAGAGGATGCTGAGCTTTTTGGCATGAGGGATAGGGTGTCCTTTAATGGTATGGCAAGCTGAAAGGGGCTGGGAATGGGAGAAGAGGCTAAGAGGTGTAGATAGAAATAGGATCCTGAGCCCAGTCAGGTTTATTTAGTGGATCTGCCTTTATTATCTAAGGGGCTTCCATGTTGGCTAGGTGATGGCAATTCTTCCATCGGCATCAACAGAACACCAAATTCCCTTTCTTCTCTAACACCTGACCCTCCTGCTTTGATACCTGTACTTTGGAGATAATAGGAAAGTCCCCAGGGAATGAAGCTTCTAGTGGGTCCTTGTGTTTCACTTTGACCAAATGCCTTATAAGGAAATCCTTCTTGTTTGTTTAATTCATAGTTCTGTTCATATAAGGCAGGTAGGTTTTGGTTGAATGGAAGAAAGTGATCTTCAGAACTAAGGAGTGCAATATGGGCTTGATTCCCAGAATTCCTTCTTTAGACTTTATTCCATCTTGGTATATTGACCTTTGGTCTTCTGGTCTAAGAGGACAGACTGAAGGAACCAGAGTGATTTCAAATAGAAGAGATAATGATATGAGTGAGTGTGTGTGTGTGTGTGACCTAAGAGCTATCTTTTCTCAAAGTGAAGGCAATTTTTTATACTTAAAGACAAAACAACTCTTCTTTACTTCCACTGAGACTAGAAAAAGAAGAAAATGGGTTTAAATGACATTATAAGGGAGTTAGGTTACACACATGGGAAAACTTATTGGCTAAGTGTTAGGAAACACAGAGAGGAATTGCTGATGGAAAACATGAAAATTGGTCCCCCTATCTCCCTTTCCCCCTTCCCCTTACCACATTCCACCTCTAGAAGCCTGTAGAAAAGGGTTAGATAGCTGTTGGCTGGTGAAAGTAGTGTTAAAATCATCTGGAAAGACTGAGAAAAAGATGCCCTTTGCTATGTGCTTGAGTCTGTCTATTGTCCTCTGGTTTCTGGTCCCATTATTCCTCTGGTCAGGCTATTTTTTCTACTTTCTAGCAGATGGATGATCTAGTAGCTGTTCACATATCCAGAGATCTTGACAATTTATGGGCCAAATAATGTCACTCAGATTTGGTTTTATGACTCTGAAGTCTGATTTGTGTAATGGAGATGGGAAGAGGCTATTTTTGAATATTAAGTTTGGGCTATGTATCAGTAAGACACACAGCAAAACTTTCTTGGACTACTGACACTTGGTCTCAGTTACTAGCTTCCTAATTCATTCCATTCCTTATAATAACAGGATAGGTACTGGCCCTGTGATTTCATTGATATGAGAACCTCCCAAAGGAAACTCTCTTTACCAAAGTAGGTTGGCATCTTCCTGGAATGTAGAGTCCTCCAAGTCACCTTTGGGCACTGAGGGGCTAAATGATTTCCTCAGGGTCACATAGTCATTATGGAACAGAAGCAGGATCTGAACCTAGTTCTTCCTGGCTCAGAGATGAGCTCTCTTTCCGCTATCCCATGCTGCCTTTCTTCTTATACTGATAGCACACACTCCTATAATCCTACCCTGTGTACCCACTGTCTCTTTCTCTTAATTTCTCTTCTGTTTCTAAGTTTTCCCCTCCTCCCAGCGTAGCTTGGTATAGACAAAGGGGACATTTCCTGTACCTGACCTACTCATTACTCAGATGATTCATTCATTCAAGAGTATATTCTCTTCCTGATTTAGGCTTCTTCATCGTGTATCTTGGATGCATATTTCATTCCTATGAAAATAGGCTCCAACTAAGTCTTTTACCTTTTAATTTTATATGAGCATCTTCTACTTATCCTCCAAAATCCTTCCTTCTCTCCTCAAAAATTTAAATTCCCAATCTCAGAACTCAGGATATTTCTTTGTAAGGGAAAATGGAGGAAGATTTACATAGAATTATTCCCAACCCTATTCATGCCTTCTTTTGGAATTTATGAGTCCAGGGCTCCAGAGCAACCCTCTTCTGGGAAAAAAGCCCTCTATGCTACCATTATTGATGGTAGCATGATATACGATGAATCTTCTTTGTCACAATGTTGAAAGATTGGGTTGGTTTCTGGATTTCTCCAGAGCCATATACCTCACCATCACCCTCTACTATGAGGAAAGAGAAGGAAGAGGAGGGTGAGTGAACAGAAAGAAGTAAACAGAGAGAGAAAAAGAGAGACTGAGACAATGCAAATCCAATTTACTTCTAGATTTAGGCAAATTAATTAAGGCTAAGATATGCATAGCATTCCAGGGAAATTCACTGCCTTTCCCATCCATGTGAATATTTAGAGATGGGCTTCTTAGTAGGATAGGGTGGGTCACAATACCATTCATTGGTGGGTGGACCAAATGGCAGCCAAGTGCCTCGGGGGCTTTACCCTTTGACATTGGATACAGAATTTGTGCTTAGATGGCAAATTGAGACCAATCATACCCTAAGCAGCTGTTACAGGAGTCAGTAACTGGGGAGAGTATACCTGGTTCTTGATCCAAGTGCAAATGAACTTTCTGCCCTATTACCTATTCCTGTCCCTGGATTACCTGTGGGACATTGTTCTAGTCTTTCAGTTTCCTTATCTGTAAAATAGTGACATTGGATTTTTGAGTCCTATAAGTCTGGTACTACCCCTACCCTGATTCCTGAAATCTTATTCAGGATGATAAAATGGTGAAGCTGGGCTTTCCTGAACCATAATCCCTTGCCTGATAAAAGATCCTATCTTGTCCCTTGGTTTGCTCAAACTAGAGTCTAGAATACAGCCTAGAGTCTAGAACATAGTCTAGAGTATAGAGCATGGAGTCCTAGACTAAGGTCTAGATTGACAGAAACCAGATACTCTAGGATTGTATGCTGACACCACTGGGTCTTCCATAGTCTGGTGCAAAACCCACGGCAGGGAGGAGGGTGAGATTGGTGATCCTGGCATCTTTAAATACAGCTTTGAGTTAGGGGATCATCTCCTTTGAGTAATGAGGTGCATGATACCAAGGACTGAAAAGTCTCTTTGTGGCTCCAGGCAAGTCACTTAACTTCTGTGGAGCTCAGTTTCCTTATTTGGAAAACGAGAGACTTGAATATCTTTCCAGTTCTAGATTTATAGACATAAGATCCCATCACTATAATTTTCTTTTCAAGTGAATCCATTCCCTCTAGCATCTTCTCTTCCTCCTTCTTAGTAGAAAATGGACTCTTAGATCACAAATATCCATTGAAAGCCTTTCCTGTAGCAGTCACTGTGCTAAGCACTTTACAAATCTCATTTGATCCCACATCATTATCCCCATTTTACAGTTGAGGAAACTGAGGCAGACAGCAGTTAAATGAGTTGCCCAGGGTCATGTGACTATGAAGTGTGTGAGGCCAGTATTGAACTCAGATCTTCCTGACTCCAAGCTTCCCCTGAGCTACGGTTGCCTCTGGATAGAGGGATTGAAACCAAAGTGCCATATTTGTGGAGGAGCAGCGTTCAGAGGTGGCTGCAGGAGTATCACTGAGTCCTGAACTTGGAGTCCGAAGATTTAGTTTCTAGTCCTGACTCTACTATTAGATTGTGGGAGGATTATGGACATGCCATTTCAACTTTCTTGATCATCTTCCTTATCTGTTAAATGATGGCTTGGACCAGATTGTCTCTAAGATTCTTTTCATCCCTAAAAGTCTGTAGAGAAAGTGTGAACATCAGAAGGAAAAAAACCTTTCATTAATAATAATAATAGCTTACCTTTATGTGATATGTTATAATTTACAAAGTGCTTTCACATATATTGTATCATCTGATTTTCACAGTAATGTGGTACTTGATTACCCCCATTATGTAGATGAGGAAAACTGAGGTTCACAGATTAACCTATCTACTAAGTAGCATGACTGAGGCCAGATCCAGGTTTTCTTGCTCCAAGTTCAGGGGTTCTTTCCATCATATCACCCTATCTTTCCTGTACCACTTGCCCCAATTGCTCATTTTGTCCCCTATGTGGAAAAGGTCATAGGATCCAAGGTCTGGAATTGGAAAGGACATCAGAGATCTTCTAGTCTAATTTCCTCATTTTACAGATGAGAAATTGAGGTCCTGAAAGATTAGAGACTTGTCTAATGTAATACTGGTAGTAAGCAGAAGAATTAGGATTTGAGTTCACCTCCCATGATTCTAAGTTTAGCAGGAAATTTCAGCCCTCTCTCCTCTGCACCCACAGTACTTTCTTCCCATCTTTAATTACTCTGCAGAAGTATAATCATTCAGACCTAGAATGGCGTGACTAGAAGGTAGAGGGGGTGGGTGGACCTTGATGAGACAATCCCTGAATAGCTCTGAGCTGCCTGCTTCACACATCTCTACTACCATCTCCTGATCCTGAAGAGCTCTTCATGCCCTGGGAATAAGGACTCAGTAGATATTCACTGATGATGAAGAAGTGAATTTAGGGGAGATGGAAGAAACATCCTAGAAGGCACCAAAATCGTCCAATTGAGGGCAAAAGAGCCTTACTAGTAGCAGTACCCACCTTTTTTTTCCTTCCCCCTTATAAAAACTCCCTTCCTCCTATGGACTGGCCTCATTGCAGTGATGATCTAGGCTACTGATCATGGGAGATCAGGATAGAAGTGAGATAAGTGACCAAGAATTGCTGTTGAGTGGTTTTAGTTGTTTCGGACTCTTCACAAACCCATTTTTCTTGGCAAAGATACTGGAGTGGTTTGCCATTTCCTTCTTCGGTTCATTTTATAGATGAGGAAACTGAGGCAAACAGGGTTAAGTGACTTGCCCAGGGTCGTACAGCTAATACATATCTGAGGCTGGATTTGAACTCATGAGGATGAGTCTTCCTGATTCCAAGCTTAGTGCTCTATGCACTGTACCACCTAGCTGCCTAAGAATTAGTAAAACAAGAATTAGGGTCTACTAATATCTCCTGATTGTCTCCTGAGCTGATTGTCCCCTTCTTTGGGTGAGGAGAGACAAAAGGAATCGGAGATAATGGTCTCTGTACTGGAGAAACTTCCATTCCTATCCATGATAGAGGAGGAACTTCTTTCAAACATAATTATTAGATAAATGCCAACTATACAGACTCTGAAACTATAATAAAGTGATTACTTATGCTGAAAGTTAAATCATGTCCTCTGCAAAAGCAATGATGATCATCTATCTCTATCACCAAAAGCCTGCAATAGAAGTTATTTTTGTCTTCATTATAAACATCATCTGGGAGTTGCTATATAATACTTATTATGCCCAATGTGTCTATCTAGTTTGCCTACTCATGGTTGCAGCTGGGGCCCAAGAATGTGTGTACCATACCTCCCATATTAGTTTTATCATTAGCATTAAGTTTCTGGAAAGAAGTTGTATTATGGAAATAGGGAGATATTCCCCTATAGTTGCAAAATTACACCATGACTTTAAAAGCCTTTAATTGCAAGAGCCTAATGAGGTGGCTGGATGGCATCCTGGATAGGGACTTGGACTTGGAATCAGGTCAGATCTGAGCTCAAATACTACTTGACCTAGGATAAATCTTAATTTCTTTGGGCCTCAGTTTCCTTATCTATATAAAGGGGAGTGTAGGTGGTATAGTGGATAGAGCACCAGACCTGGAGTCAGGAAGATCTGAGTTCAAATACAACCTCAGACACTTACTAGCTATATGACTCTGAGCAAGTCACTTAGCCTGGTTTTGCCTCCGTATCCTCATTTGTAAAATGAGTTAGAGAGGGAAATGGCAAACCACTTCAGTATCTTTACCAAGAAGACTTTCAATGGGGCAGCAAAGAGTCAGAAGACTGAAAAATGACTAAGTACCAATTCTAGGAAGTGGGGTGGGTCTTTATGTTTGTGTCTGTGTGGTACCTCAAAGATCAAGATGGAAGGAGACAGGAGACCTAGGCTCTCTTCTTCCCTCCTTCATCAGGTAATCTTAGGGAAGTCACCTTGCTTGTCTAGACTTAAGCTGGCTCACCTATAGAAATGGAAACGACAGTCCTTTATGTGCCTGAAGGCAAAGAGACTACTGCATTGTTTATCTGAACTGTATGGTCTATGATTTCATGATCTGGTTTCTGTCTCCTTCCCTTCTACTTCACTTTCTCCTGCTCCTCTCTCTTAATAGCCAATGAATTAGAAGTGAAGCAGAGATACAAATGTATCAGAAGTTCTCTTTGTATTCCCAAAGGACACTTCAGGAAACCTCTATAGGGGGTGGGGGAAGGGACAGGCACATGAATAGCCTTAATCTGATAGACTGGAATCTCCTTGTTGTCAGGGACCAGGTCTTATTTTGTTTTGTATCTTTCTCTAGTGCCTGTACTCTACATGTATCAGGTACTTAATAGATGTTTACTGGATTGAATGTTTGTTGAATATGTATGTGTATACACATACATATATTTAATATATATGTATATACAAACATGCACTTTTGGTATGTATATAATATTTGTTGTACCACTGAATAGACTTTTATGTTCCCTCTTAATATAATAAGATGGTGAATGGAACATTTTATATTTTTCTCTTTCAAAAAATAAATTGAGTTGCTTTTTACTTAAGGTATGTGGTCCTTGATTTTTTTTCTCTCTACAAGTCAATGGCCCTCAGTAAGGGGAAAAAAATGTTCTGCTTCTGCTTTAGGTAAAGGGAAACAGCGTGAAAGATGAACAAGGATCCGCCTTTGCTTTTATTTTCTTTGTATCTTAGACTTTGGCATGATTAAAAATCTAGGCTCAGAATGTCTAAATTCCCAGCGACTGCCAGGACAAGGCATAACCTCACCACCCCCACAACTGCTACTGCTAATAGGGGTCATTTTGATAGCACATTACTGTTTGCAAAATGCTTTAGTCAGTTGGTCAATAAATATTTATTAAACACCTACTTTTGCCAAGAAAGCCCCAAATGGTGTCACAAAGAGACAGAGATGACTAAAACTAAACAACGACGCCTACTACGTGCTGGGTGCTGTGTTAAGTTCTGGGGATACAAAAAGAAGGAAAAGTTCCATCATCTTGATTCTTATCACCCTGTGGGGTAAGTGCTTACATGTATTATGATGCTTATTTTATAACTGAGGGAACTGAGACTAAGAGACTATAGCTAGAAAGCATCAGAGGACACAACTGAAGTCAGGTCTTCTTGACTGACTCTAGTGCTCTCTGACCACTGGGCCATGCTGATTTTGAGGGAATCCAGCTGCTGGCCTCACAGTCTGGTTCAGGCTTATACTGAGCTGCTCACAAAGTGTGTGGTCCCTATAGAATTGTTTGAGGTGGTAGTGATGGCTTCAGATTAGCATGGCAAGAAGACAGTGGGCTCCTTGAGGGTAGGGAAAGGCACTGTTTTTTGCCCTTTTACCTCCTTTGGTATTTCCAGTTCTTAGCACAGTGTCTGGTACAGAGTGAGTACTCAATAAATGTTTACTGACTGACCAATTTAGTTTGACTTTTTTAATATTCTAGTGGACAGAGCACTGTACTTGGAGTCAGGAGATCTGGGTTCAAGTGCCATCTGTACCACTTCCTAGCTGTGGGACCTCAGGCAAATCACTTCTCATCTTTAAGGTTCAGTTTCCTCATTGTAGAATGGGCTGGATTCTCCTTGTTCTTCCCACCTCACTGGGTTATCATAAGCAAAATATGTTGAAAACAGCTATATATTTAGATCAAGATTATTTGGTTTCAGAATGAAGCAGGGCAAAGGATGTCTGGTGTTTCATGTCTAAAGGATTTATAGCTAAAAGGATCCTAGTTCAGGGGTTTTTATTCTGTGTCTGTGGACTTTTAAAAATAATTGGATGATTGTCTTTTGACATAATTGGCTCCCTCTGTAATCTTTATTTTATGCATTTAAAAACATGATTCTGAGAAGGGGTCCATAGGCTTCACCAATCTGCCAAAAGGATCCAGTCCCTTTCCTAATCCTTCTTAATTTTAGTCCCTTTGCTCTGTCAATGGCTTCCATTTATCCTGTATCTAGTTTATTTGTACAGTTGTTTACATGTCATCTCTTTCATTAGACTGTGAGCTCCTTGAGGGCAGAAGGCATCTTTTGCTTTTCTTTGTATATGCAGGGTTTAGCCTAGTGCCTGGCATGTAGTGGGTACTTAATAAATGTTTATTGATTGACAGACAGAAAAGAGATGACAAATCCCTGATCCATTCAACCTCTCCCCTCCCCCCATTTTAGAAAGGAAGAAAATGAAATAGGAAACAGTTTGCCCAAGGTCTCACAGGCAGTAAGGAAGATCCCAACCGGGGGTTTGGATCCAGGTTGTCTGATCTAAATTGCACACTCTTTCCTCCACACCCCTCCACTCCTTGGTCTCTAGTATCCTGTCTGTCTTCTTTGTGCTAGCATTTACCCCTCTGCCAAAATGATACTATTTCAAGGATTTGGGGAGAGCAAAGTAAGAGGACGTTGATGAAACTGCTTCTAAAAATACAAAAGGGTACTGTTGTTTTTGTTATTATTGTGATAGTAATGTATCTGAGTGCCTTGTCAGAAAGAGAAGTTCCAGAGAATTTACAGGTTACTTTGTATATGAGGTGGGGGTGGGGAAAGGGGACTTGGATACTAAGTTTCCTTGACTGTCTTATCTAATGGAATCACGATTTATTAAGTCACTACCATGTGGGAGGATCCAGACTCAGCATTGGTAGATAACAGAAATAAATCAGAAGTGATTCCTGCTCTCAGATTTTGAAATATTAGAGGGGAGATTGGATAAGGACACAAGTAATCTTCATGCAATTATCACCATTTGGGATTTTGTAAATGTACCCACTGCACCATATTCGGCATTATTATGTCATGGACTATCTGATAATTGCCAGGGACGTGTCTGTATGTGGGGGCGGGGTGGCATAAAGAGCTTTGGTGTCCTACTGGATTGGAAACTCTTTGTAGGCAGGCACTGTGTCTCATTTCTATATCTTCCCTCAGTGCCTAATACAGTGACTGCCATACAGTAGTCAGTCAGTTAGACAATGTGAATTTATTAGGCACTTACTATGTGCCAGGTGCTGTATTAACCACCAGGGATATAAAGAAAGGAGAAAAAAACAGAACTCACATTTGAATGGGGTAGACAACACATAAATGCTATGTATGTAGAAGATACATTAGGAGGAGATGGAATGTTACCTGAAAGGGGAGAGGCTAGCAGTGGAAGGGCCTACAGAAAGGTCTCCTATAGAAAGTGCACTTTGAACAGAGTCTTGAAGGAAGCCATACCAAGAGGTAGAGATAATTGGGGTGGGTAGGTGGTGCAGTGAGTAAAGCGATGGCCCCGCAGTCAGGAGGACCTGAGTTCAGTTCCGGCCTCAGACACTTAACACCCACACAAACTAGCTGTGTAACCTTGGGCAAATTACTTAACCCCAATTGCCTTCCAAAAGAAAAAAAAAGAGAGGTAGAGATAATTTGGCACATTTCAGGTACTGAGAACAGTTGGGACAAAGGGACTGAGTTGGGAGTATCCTGTGGAAAGAGCAAAGTAGGTCAGTGTCACTGGATTGTAGATTTTGTGGAGGGGAGTAAACTGTAAGAAGATTGGAAAGGTGGCTGTGTAACAGGACTGTAACAAGACTGGGGCATTCAGGAATTTGTCCCAGGACTCTGAATGAAGAGGGTGCTAAAAACACTTACTGTCCTCCAGCAACACAGAAACATTAGAATTTCTAACCTAGTTAGCAAAGACTAATTAGTCAAAATAGGAACCTGCCAAGAAGTCCACTAGTATTAATTCCTTCTTAGTCCCACTTCATCAATTAAAGATGAGTTTTATGTTCTTTGCCCTAAATGATGTTTGTGGTACTTGGCCCAGAAGGAAAAAAATTTCCTAGTTACTGCTATGGTGTTTCACAAATGTTTGCTAAACTGATTATTTGTTGAATGGGTGGTCTACTATCCCACTGCCTCTGCCCTTTGGACTTTCCATCAAGTGAATGTCCTAGGTGTAGCAGAATTCAGTCGTCCTATGTTAAAAGTATAAAATAATATGACATGGGGGCAGCTAGGTGGTGCAGTGAGTAGAGCACTGGCCCTAGAGTCAGGAGAACCTGAGTTCAAGTCTGGGCTCAGACACTTATGTTTAACACAAAAACTAGCCTTGTGATCTTGGGCAAGTCACTTAACCCCAATTGCCCTACCTTCCCCTCTCCAAAAAAAAAAAAAGCAAAAAAAAATGACATGCATTTATTAAATGCCCGCTGTGTGCAGAATACTAGGGGAAAGACAAAGTTGGGATAAGACAGGACCTGTATTCTCGTGGGACATACATCTAATAGGGGACAACAGTGAGGGTAGCTATTATACACAATATCATATAATAAGTGCATTAGAGCTTTGTAAAAGAGAGCTGTATGTGAAGTCAGAAAGAGACAGTGGTTACTGGTGTGTGTGTGTGTGTGTGTGTGAATGAATCAGGGAAGGCTTCCTGGAGGAGATGGCATTTGGATTGGTGTTTAAAGGATAGGTAAAAATTTAGCAGACAAAGAGGGAATGAATGTCTCTGGAACAGAGGGTACAGAAGTGAAAAGGCATGGAGAGATGAGGAACAGCTAATGCCAATGCATGGAGGTGGAATGTTGGGTTTGCAGAACTGCAAATAGCCCAGTGTAGCTAGACCTAATATTGCAAATGCATAGAAGGGAGGAAGACTGGACAGTCAATCAGTCAAACATTTATTAAGCACCTTCTATATGCCAGGCACTATGCTAAGCACTGAGGATACAAAGAGGCAAAAGGTAGTCCCCGCCCTCAAGGAGCTTACAATCTAGTGGGGGTAGAGTACATGCAAACAAATATACACAAAGCAAGCTATATACAGGATAAATAGGCAACAAAAGAGGGAAAGCGTTGGAATTAAAGAGTTAAGGAAAGCCTTCCTATAGAAGGTGGGATTTTAGTTGGGACTTAAGGAAAGGCAGGGAAGTCTATGGTCAAAGTGGAGGAGAGAGAGCATTCCAGGCATGGGGATGGGAAAATGTCCAGAACCAAGAGATGGAGTGTTTTGTTCATGGAACAACCAGAAGGCCAATGTCACTGGATTGAAGAGTGTATGTTGGGGAATAAGATGTAAGATGACTGGAAATGTAGGAGGTTATGAGGAGTCAATAGGGAGCCACTGGAGTTGATTGAGTAGTGGGGAGACATGATAGTGGGTTGGGTTTGGGGTGGGCAGAAATGATAGAAGACAAGGAATGGACTTTGGGAGACTAAACTCAGAAGAAGAACCTTCCTACTTGTTCCACAATCTATTCATTGTCCTCCAAACTGGGAACTGAAGGACTCTTCAAGTGGATTCTTTTCCCCACCTCCACCTTCTTCATTGTATCCCTAAGCAAAGAGCAGAAAGGCAGGGAGGAGGAAAAGAGCAGGAAGAAATGTGAGCGGGTAAGTCGTATACCAGGCTCCTTCCTACCCCATAACCTCCTGAGAAGGAATGCCTTGACCCCTGCTGCCAACACTCTTCTTTCAGGGTCTCAGATAACTTTCTCTTTTGCTTTCTTCCATTGGCCTTCCCATAGTTTAATGGTGCTCCACCCTCATTTCCATTCTGCCCTGCCCTGGGAATATGGCTCAGAGAGGGCACAAGGAAGCCCTCGGTTCATTCAGTTCTGATGAGAGTTTTCCCTTTCTAGTTATTGTGACTCGGCAGTTCCCACCTCCCCAGAATGGTTGAGTCAGCGCAGCCCACCAGATGCATTGAGGATGGTGAGTCACACAGACTTTTCAAACCCTGGGGTATGAATCACAAAGTCCTTAGCCCTACAGAGAACTTGGGTGACAGCTGAAGGAAGGCAGGGAGAATGGGTTCATTCCCTTCCTGCTCCACAAACCCAACACATACCCCAAATTTAGCCCTCTGAAGTTGCCTCTCCTTCCATAGCCTCCATCCCTCCTCCATAGTATATGGTCTTGGAACTGGCCTTAGACACATGCAGAGTTGCCTGGGGAGTAATGGATAGAGGAGCTGAGTTGGTAGTTGGCAAAATCATGTTCAAATCCTCCTCTTGATAAATATGGCCATGGGTAGTTCAGTGAGATAAGTTGGCGACATCTCTGAGTCTCAAATTTCCCATCTGGGGATAGGTGCACAGTGTTATTGTAAGGCTCTGATGTGATGATATCTTGTCAAGTCCTTAGCAAACTTTCAAATGCTATACAAAAGTTGTCTAATATTATTAGCCTCAATAATGAGATGCTTTGTAGGCTTCCCATGAGAATATCTCCTCTTCTGTCTGCTGCTAATTTTTAAGGTTTAGTGCTGTATTTAGTGCTGCATTTCTTTGGTTAAGGTTTTGTTCCTCCCTGAAAATGCAAATACCCCCAGAATGGATAACACATTTAACTGTAATCAGTCATTTATACTGTAGTATGAACTAGTTTGCATTTCTTTAAGGGAGGCTTTCCTGTGGAGTAGGGAGAAGGTCGGAAGGAAGAACTGCATCATAGTATGCAGGACTAATGAAAGTGGAGCCTGGAAGTCTTGATAATAATGATATTTACCTACTTGGTGATTTTGCCTCTTGTTGGCCTTGGCTAGGTCCCTTTATCGGGTGGGGAGGATGGGAGTTGAGATGGGACCTTCTGACGAACCCCAGATCTTCCAACCCTCAATTGGGATGCCCACCCACCTTGCTGCCAGGGCATAGATTGCCATTTGTGGGCATTACCCAGCATCAAAGGGTAGTAAGTAGCCTCCCTTGAAACTCCAAGGTCACACAGCATCCATGGAGCTCTGTCAAAGCAGCAGGCACATGTGTGTGTGTGTGTGTGAGTGTGTAAGCGTGTATGTGAGTGTTTACTGTCACTCCCCAGAGAGCATATGAGATACCTGTCAGTGGCCAGACACTGCAATCTGCCTGGCTACCTCTAACTCAAGGGAATGTCACTGTCACAATTGCCTTGGGGAAGGCAACAGAAGTAAACACCCAGGGGGCAATGTCAGTCCCTGGGACTTGATCTGGACTCCAGGACACACTCATTTGGTGGGGTAAGAGACGTTGATATTCTTGCTGCTCAGAAAGAAAACTTGATAAGAATCTTGAAGAGTGTCAAGGGGATTGGTGGTTGAGGAAGTGTCCCAATCAATCCCCCAGTCATCTTGCAAAATGCCTGTTTATTGGGTCTGATTAACTGAGGGAAAAGGAAGGAAAGTAGAGATTTACCAGGAGAAGCAGAGCAACAAAAATGTCCCTTTTCCCCTATAAAGAAACCTCACTTCCCTTGCTGGGTAGGAATTCTATTTGGGTATTATTGTGTACTTAGACATATTTAAACCTGGGAACATTTCTCTGGTGAAGAGAGTATGGGCTATGCCGCCATCATTCTGGGGGGAAACAGTGCCTCTGGGGCTGAGTGGGTGGGACCAGGAGGGTGCTATCTTTAAATGTCCAGAAGAAGTAGGAGTTGACTCTTAAGTATTTCCTTCAAGAGAGGGGACACCTTGCATTTTCCCCAAGAAAGGATGGCATGGTCACTAGACCATTCACACTAATTAATGGCAGAGGTCCTTAGGCTGGTGCTAGGCATTAATGACTGAATCAGAGGTAGCAAATTCCTGTGCTCTGTGCTCAATGGTTCTTCATTTTGCAAATGTTTTTTTTTTTCCATGACGTGCCACAGAAGGCCTTCAAAATCTGTCTGTAGTGGAAAGAACAGAAGATTTGGAGTAGGTTTACTTTCTGCTTCTGCTGCCTCCTGCCTGTGTGACCTTAGGCAAGTCATTTATCTTTCTAGGTCTTGAGTTTCCTCATCTATAAAAGAAGGGGGTTGAACTAGAGCTCCCAAGATCCTTTCTAGCTTTCAATGCTATGAGGCAGAAAGAAGGAAGAGTTTGGGCTTGGTTAGGCCAAGCCTGGCGGCAATAGAAGACAAATACAGATGGGGTCGTGTCCCTCCAGTTTTAGGGCAATATGAATTAAGGGGAAGGGGAGGCAATAAGCATTTACTAATAAGCTTTTATTATTATTATACTGAGCTTTACAAATAGTATTTATTTTGATCCTCATAATAACGATGTAAGATAAGTGCTGTTATTATTTTGATTTTGCAGTTGAGGAAATCAAGGCAGAGAAAGATTAAGTGGTTTGTCCAAGGTCACACAACTAGTAAGTGTCTGAGGTCAGATTCCAACTCAGATGCTCCTGACTTTAGGACCAGAGCTGTATGCTCTGTGGCACCACCCAGCTACCTTAGTTTGGGAATAGAAAAGCATAAAAGGGAAACGCATGTCTGTGTGTTGCATTGCCCCAGTAGAATGTAAGCCTCTTGAAGGTAGCGACCATTTCATTTTTGTCTTGCTATGGACAATGCCTACCGTGTCTTGTCCATAGCAAATGCTTAATCATTTCTGAATTGAATTGAACAAACTGACCCCCTCAGGTGGGGTCTGAATCTGATTTAGTTTCTCGTTTGGGGTCTTGTTTCATTCCATTCTTTCCACTTAATTCCCATTTCCTAACCTGCCAATCCTGGCCGCTTTGGGAGCAGTATTTGGTAACTATTTGGAATCCTGAGCTGGCAGTCATTTGGGAGAGGCATGTGGATTATTCTATCCTCCCTTTCCTCCTCCCAATAGCAGGGAGAAGTTTGCTTCTGAATTTCCTGGACTCTTTCCTTCTTTTTTTTTTCCCTGTGTGTCTGTACATATTTGCACACCATTGAAGGAGAACTATGTCCATGAGCAGCACAGTGATAAGGCAGGCCCTCTGGAAAGATCTGCCTCTACTTTTCCATTAGATTGTAAGGTTCTTGAGGGGAAAGAACATATTTTGCCTTTTTTTGTATCCCTAGAACCTAGCACAGTGTTTGACACACAGTAGGTGCTTAATAAATGTTTACTTGTTGGCTGATTTTCAACCTTTTTATTGCTTAGAGTTTGATCCTGGGGAGGCCAGCAGGAGGGGTAATCTAATAGTCTTATCAAAGATTTTTGTTAATGGTATCAGTCAACATATATTTATTAAATGCTCACTCTGTGCCGGCCCCCATGCTTAGCGCTGGGGGATTCAAAGACAAAAGTGATACCGTTTTTTGGTTTTTGCCCTCAAGGAGTTTACAGTCTAACCTGGATGTCCTGGATGGACAAAAGAGATGCGAGATAATTTGGGATTGGGGAGAAGGCACTGGCAGCTGTCAGGACTAGGAAAGGCTTCCTGTAAAGGAGGTGCCTGATCTGAACCTTTAAGGGAACTAGGGATTCTGCAAGGCGAAGGGGAGGAGGGAGCATGTTCCAGTCTTGGGGGCAGCCGGTACTAAGATGCAGAGAAGTGAGATAGAGGACCACATTGGAGAAAGAGTACTCCTAACTTCTGGGAAGGCTTTGAGGTGTGGTGGGGCTAGAAAGATGTGCTTCTCCATGATCTCTTCCCCTAAAGGTAGGACAAGACTGGGACTTGGGACTTTGGTCTCTTTTCTCCCTTTTTTTTCTGTCCCCTCAGGGGACACAGGCTGCAGATGTGCTATTCATAGGATATGGGTCTACTTCTAGTTTTGAAGGATGGAAACTAGGTTTGGTAAGGATGGGAGAAAAAGAAAGGAGGGGGTGAAAGGGTTCTGGTAACATGCTGGCATTCACTGCTGGGAATAGGGTTTGATTCCCAGGAGGGGGAAGGCAGAGATTATGCTTCTGCTTTCCCAGAACTATGAGCTTCTTGAAGGGAGGAACCATAGACCAGAGGCCTCAACCCCACTCCCCACCCAATGACAATTCCATCATGTGTGTACTCCACAAGACTGGGCACAAGGAGAATTGGGGAGAGGAGTGGGATTTGGTATACAACCTTCTCCCAGACCTGAGGATGGTCTCTCCCACATTCAGTAACTGCCTTCCTCTCCCCATTGACTCCTTCACCACCCCTACTAGCTTCTCCACCAGCCTTCACCTCCGCTCTCCTTTCCCCCTCTCTTTCTCTGTGGCTGAAATGAGACACTGAAGTATGGATATCTCAGAAATGTCAAAACATGCCGTTAGTTGCAGTAGTGAGCCTACTGACCAAGGAGCAGCATCTGAGAGACTTTCAGGCAGGAGAAATGAGGTTTGTGTAGCTCACTCGACAAGAGGGGTCCCAAACGTAACCTTCAGCCTTCATGACTGGCACTGTGTTCCTGGTTTGTATCCTGGATCCTACTCAGGGACCATCACTGGGCAGAGGAGAATATTGGGAAGAGCCTGGGCTAAAGCCGTGTGAGTAGGGGAGTCTTTGGGTCCAGGTTGGACTAGTCTCACTAGTCTCCTCTCTGCCCCATCCAGATTTCGTTTGGGTTGTCATAGCATTTAAGGTTTCAGCACTTTCAACATGGTGTTTCATTTGTGGTAATCGACCATGGGTAAAGCCTTCCTTCCATGCAAGTATGTTACAGATCAGGCTTTCTGGTTGACTTTTGCCCTATAGAAATCCAAACAAATGGTGGAAATACCAAAAATAATAGAATACTAGAATGCTTTCTGCTCTTTCTTCTACATGGGGCCTTAATGAGGCATTGGACAAAGTCTTCCAGAATAGGGAGTTTGTATGAGAGAGTGAACTAGATGTTCCAAAATCCCCTTTGCTCTTTAGAAACCCAGTGAAGGGTAGATCTGAATCTTTCCCATTGACTGTAGATTACTAATCTTGGCAAATTCTCTGTGTCTCAGTTTACTCACCTGTAAAATGTGGGGTCTAGACAAAATTAGCTCTAATTATCACTAATTATCTTTCCATTCTAAATCTATGAACTTAACATCTTATTTGGAAAAATCTCTAAGGCCTTTGGTGTGAAAGAAAAGAGCCTGGGATTTGAGGTCAAAAGACCTGGGTTTGAATACAGGCTGTATGACTTAAGAAAAATAACGCTCCCTCTCTGAGTCTGTTTCCTTGTCTGTAAAATGTAGGGGTTGGACTAGGTAAGGTACTATGTTCTCTTTTGCTGTGGTTTTCTCTCTTCTTATATCCTGCCCTGGAGTTGAGACTTCTGTTTAAGATCAGGATTCTAATCTGGAAGAGACCCCAAGGGGTGATCTCTTCTTCCTCCTTTGGATGTTAACTCTTTCTGCTCCAAATGATTGCTATCATTACTTTTCTTTTTTTAAAAAAAGAGAAGAAAGAGATAGAGCAAATGAAAGAGAATGAGAGAGTGAAAAAGAATAAATGAGAGAGCGAGAAAGAGAGAGACAGAGACAGAGACAGAGAGAAACAGACAGACAGACTGGAAGAGTGTCTAAAGTCTTCCTGGCTGGGATAGACTAGTAGCCAAGAAGCTGGGTTAAGGATGATTGGGAAAGTACCTTCCTGAACTAAGAGCCAGATTTGGGAGTATCCCCTTTTAGGTATGGGAAGGAACTGGTGGTACAGTGGATTGGAATCAGGGAGACCTGAGTTCAAATCTGGCCTCTAACACTTATTAGCTATGTGACTCTGGCCAAGTCACTTACCCCCTGCCTCAGTTTCCTGAACTGAAAAGTGGGAATAATACTGGCATCTACCTTGCAGGGTTATTGTGAGGATCAAATAAGATAATACTTGCAAAAGGGTTTACCACAATGCCTGGAGTGGGGCTGGTGCCTTTACACCCTCCTCCACACATTTCAGTACTGCTTACATCTATTTGTTCTAAGATAGTTCCCTGTACCAGTCAGTGAAAGAGTTAACTTTCCTTTGCTGTCACTTCATGTAATCATATTCAGAATATTCTGGATTTTCTTTCTGTGTTAGGGAGACCCCTGTCACTAGTGTTGGGATGATACCATGTTTAGCCTTGAATTGTGGGTCACATACCTGACAGATGGGTAGCTGCAAGCTCAGTCAGGGTTGTATTTACAAGGAATGCTGAGGGAGGGCTGGCTGCATTCTGCCGGAGTTGGCACCCTAAAGCTTTTCCCATCTAGACCTCTTATCCCTGTTCCTTAGGCCCTGTATCAATGCCAGGCTTGCAATGAGATTTTGTGGTTGTCAGTGGGTGTTGTTTTTTAATCTCTTCCCTCAATGAGTGGATAATTGGGAATAACAATCTCCCTCTGCCCCTGCAGTCTTTCCCTCTGACTGGTGAATTCTTCTTGGAATCTTCATTTTGAGGAAGAGTCCAGGCCAGGCATGGTCACCTTCATTCCTCTCCTGGCTCTACTCCAGCTCCCTTCTGTTCCCCTTCTCCCACTTCCTGAAAGACTATCTCTCCTTGCTTGTTTCTGTATTTCTAGCACTCAGCACAGAGGCTGACATACAGTAAGCACTTAATAAATGCTTCTTGACTTTACATCAACCTTATGACAAGGGCAAGGAAAGTTTGACCATCTTCATTTTACAGAAGAAGAAATAGGCTCAGAGGACTCAGCTGGTAGGTACCAGAATGAGCCCTCAAACCTAAGTCTCCCGACTCCAACATTAGTATTTTTCCCTCTCTATCCAAATCTGTCTTAGCTGAATGAGTGGGTCTCTTGCCGCCTGAATCCTTTCTGAGAGAAAGCTGGATTATATAATCAGAAGTATGTCTTGAGGTGAGTTCAAGTGGGTGGGTTTTGGCCCTTTCCTGAGACTCCTTGTCTTCTCGGGTCTCCATCTACCTCCGAGTTGTAGGCTACTTTTGCTCCCTACTTTCTAGGGTTGGACTTTAGCAAGTGATCTCTGCTTTCCAACCAATGCTGTCATTTTACAGATGAGGCCTAGAAAGGTGATAGGTGTGACTAGGCCACGCAGGTAAGTAGCAGACTACCTCCTCTCCACCCCCATTCAATAAGATCCAATAACTCCCTATTGCCTCCAAGGTCAAATAGAAAATCCTCCATTTGGCTTTTAAAGTCTTTTACAAGCTGACCTAGTCCTTCCTTTCAAGCTTTCTTAGTCACCTTTCTCACCTCCATATCCTCTGAGGTCCAGCGACATTGACCTCCTTGCTGAACTGAAAAGTTGGGATAATACCAGCATCTCCCTTGCAGGATTAATGTGAGGATCAAATAAGATAATATTCGTAAAAGGCTTGACCTCCTCAGCACTCCCTTCTCCCAACTTTGGGCATTTTCATTGTCTTTCTCCCTGCCTGGAATTCTCTCCCTCCTCATCTCTCCCCCCCTGGCCTCTCTGGCTTCCTTTGCTTCTCATCTAAAGTCTTACCTTCTATGGGAGGCATTTCCCAATGGCCCTTAATTCTAGGGCCTTCCCTCAGTCAATGGTTTCCAATTTATCCCCTATATATCTTTTTTGTATGTAGCAGCTTGCATATTGTCTCCACCATTAGACTGTGAGCCCTTAGAGAGCAAGGCTTGGGTTTTTTTTGTCTTTGTATCCTCAGGGCTCAGTGCATAGAAGATGCTCGTTAACGGCTAGTCCACTGACTAGCGGAGAAAGAATCTGAATTCTTTCACATTGTCTCCATCATGCTTTTTCTCTAAATGGATTCTTTCAGTTTTAACTGAAACCACAGTTGCCTCAGTTATCTTCTTTCTTTGTCCTCCTCCTCAATCTGGACACTTCATGGCATCTCAGCACTTCCCAGAGAAAGAGATTATGTGATTCTAAATGGTCACTTGGTGTATTAAATCTTATAAAGAGTTCTTTTTTTCTCTTTCTGAGCTCAGAAGGAGAGGAAATGATTCTAACCTGTTCCTTACTATAGTAGCTCTTATTAAGAGCTTTTTTTCTTCTGTATTCAGGAGGATAGGATTCTAATCAATTACTTGGCATAATAGCTCTTGTAAAGAGGTGATATTTTTGTTTTATTTTTTATTATATATATATGTATATATATGTATGTATATATCTTTACTGGACTCATGAACTTGCATTGGAATGGGAGAGAGGATGGAGGAGAAAATGAGATATGGAAGGTCCCAGAGACTTCAAAGAACTGTCTTTCCCCCCTAGAAGACAAAAAAGGAACTTTGTATACCCAGTAGGTCCAATGAAATTCTGTTACAGCTGGATAACTTTGAGAACTGACCTTCTGGTCATTGAATCTTTTATGGATGCTGGACTATAGTATAAACTATATCACCTCCTCTGAACAGTTTTCTGTACTTCATAAATTAGCCCATAGCTTATTATCCATAGCATATTTCAAGGCAGTTATGGTCCAGTGGAAAGAAAGCTATATTGGGAATCAGAAGGTTTGGGTTTGACTCCTGATTCCCACTATTTCCTATCTATGTGACCCTAGGCAAGTCCCTTTACTTCTCTCTAGCAAAGTTTTAGGAAAGATGGAGTGGATTCCAATGTTCCCTCAGCTCTAAATTTGTGATTCTCTCAGGCCCATAGAGAGGGGGAATTCCAAATCCTATTAAGTCTTCCTTTTGTTGCTGTGCTTTGGCCTGGAGAATCCTATTCTAGAGAGGTTTTCCAAAGTAGCTTAGAAGCCACTCCCCCAATGGCCCCCTATAGCCACACCTGGGCTCTTTGAGGGAATGCTTCTTTTTAACTATTTACAACATGCATGGCCAATGACAGAGAACAAGGTCTGGCACAGTCTCCCACACACCCCCTGGATGTTTACTGAGGCAGAAGCCGTGTGAGAGTTTGTCATTCCCAGAGATTCTTTGGCAGGGTGACAATCTGCCACCCCTTCTTCCTTCTTCCTTTGCCCACAGGAGGTGAGATAAGTACACACTCATTCCTACTCAATTTACTTCATCCAATAAAGGCTGTACTTTCCCTTGGAACCACCTGAGCAGTTATGGATCATGCTAATTTTTTGTTCTTCAATTGTTTTCAGTCATGTCCAATTCTTCATGACCCCATTTAGGGTTTTCTTGGCAAAGATATTGGAGTGGCTTGTCATTTCCTTTTCCAGTTTATTTTACTGATGAGGAACCTAAGGAAAACAGGGTTAAGTGATGTGCCCAGGGTCACACAGCTAGTAAGTGGCGGAGGCTAGATTTGAACTCAGAAGATGAGTCTTCCTGACTTCAGACAGTTGCCACTGCACCACCCTAAACCATTTAGGTAGGTTCAGCAATTCCTTCTTTGGTGATTGACTGACTGATTCCACTGACTTCCTGTATAGTTTCTCTTTCTACAAATAGATATATGCCTTTTCCTTCGGACTTGGTGATTAAATACTCGACCACTCAAATGGATCCGTGGTCCCCTCAATATGGATATTCTCTCCAATGATGTAGATTGATATTTGTCGATATCCTACCCTAAGTTCACCCTAGAGCATATGCCCAACATGCCAGGGATTCTCCTCAATTTCTCTTGGCATCACACAGATACCAGTGACAGAACAATGGCTAAAGAGGTTGTCCAGTTACCCTGCATACTTTTTCTGTGACCAGTTCACCATCTTTCTCAATGATATTTTTCTGTGATGACATCCCTTATTCTTTATAATTCCTTATTTGTGATTCATTAGGGTCTGATCACACCCCTCATGTGCTTTTTGAATGATACCCCATTTAATTCTTCAGGGACAATAAGGTCTTCTGACTTGCAGTCATGTACCAACATTGATAAAACATTGGTACAAACAGATGGGACTTCATTTCAGGGAATATACACACACATGCATACATTTTATACTTATGTATGTGTATATACACATCTATACACATACACACAATCATGTATGTGTGTGTACACACACACACACACACACACACACACACAAACACTGTAGATGGGCAGTTAGGCCTAGGGCTAAATAGGAGATGGAGAGTGAACAGATTACCTCTAGTAAACTTCCAGTCACCTTTAATGACCCCACACTTTTCCCTGAAATGAAGCTCCATCTGTTTTATTCCAATATTTTATCAATATTGTTGCATGAATTGCAAGTTATAGGATCTGACTGTCTCTGAGTATTATTAAAAAAAAACAAACATAGTGAGGGGCAGCTAGGTGCTATGATGGATAGAAAACCTGCCCTGGAATCAGGAGGATCAGAGTTAAAATCTGACCTCAACGCTTACTAGTTGTGTGACCCTGGGCAAATTACTTAACCATGATTGCCTCAAAACAAAAAAACAAAAAAGAACATGGTGAGTGTGATCATGCACACATGTATATGGATGAGTTCTCTAGATTGCCTATCTAACTGCATTTCAGTCTAGACTTTGAAATTTTTTGTCCACTTTGTTTTTCCTATGAAGATGATTGCTCTTTTGAGTGAATATTAATTGTCTCTACATATACTTACTTTGGGCAAGACAGGTTGCTCTCTGGGCTTCATTTTCCTCACTTGGCAAATGATGGGGTTGGAATAGCCTATTCTTCTCACCTCTAAGTCCTAAATCACAAAATGAGAGCATGTCATCTAAGAGATGAGTCTGGAAGGGAAAAGGATGGAAATAGCCTTCATCTGCTTTGCCGTGGTGATGGTGCTAGAAGGCATGAGGTGATTTTATATGAGTCTCAGGTCTATATTAGCACAATCTCTTTTCTCTAACTGCTGAGCTATTCCTAATTTGGAGACTGTAGTGATCTGGCCAGGGCTCAGTCAGCAATCATTTATTAAATGTTTACGATATAGCAGGCACTGTGCTAGCATAGTAAAAATCATGGCTTCAAAGTCCAAGGGGCTCCCCAAAGGGAATATTAAAAGAGATCCTGCACAATGTATAACTGCAAATTAGGTATGGGACAGGTAATGTATTCCTTCACGAAACAGGGAATGAAAAGCATTAAGAGAGCAACCTTAAAAAAAGATTCAAATATGTTTAATAGGAATACATATATATAGGAATACATATATATAGGAATACATATATGTAGAGCCTATATCAGCTTGGAGAGAGGGTAGAGAAGGGAGGAGAGAAAATTTAAAACTTATGGAAGTGAATGTTGAAAACTAAAAATAATTAAATTAACTTAGTATTTAAAAAAAGATTCAATACCTTAGCATAGCTATTATTACAGTCTGCTGGAAGGGTGGCAGCTAAGCTTTAATGGGACATAAAACAGTTTGAAAGATGCTAATTAGCCGTTTTGCATTTTCCTTTGCTTATTCCTATTAACTCTCCTGGCAAAACAGATATGGCTTGGTCATCTTTCCACAGGCTCCGGTCCGGAGTATTTGTGGGTGAATTGATTCTCCCATCATTTAGGTCCTGCTGCTGCTGGGGACATCAAAGGGTCCTCATTCACAGGTCTCCTAGAATCTTCAGACTTTGGAGAACTGACAAAGTTGCTGCTAGTACCAGGTATGTTCACCATGGGTTACTTGTTCAACTAAGATCAGGGAAGAAAAAACTCAAGATAGGCAGAGATGACGTTATGCTCAGGGTCATATAGAAGAAGCTATTTAGAGCTTGAGCCCGTATCCACCTTGTAAATATGTATAACATTGCTTTTGTATTTCTTGTTATTAACTGAGGGGCAGCTATGTGGATAGAGTGCCAGACCTGGAATTAGGAAGACTCATCTTCCTGAGTTTAAATCTGACCTCAGACATTTACTAGCTGTGTGACCCAGGGCAAGTCGCTTAACTGTGTTTGCCTCAGTTTCCTCATCTGTAAAATGAGTTGGAGAAGGAAATGGTAAACCATTCCAGTATGTTTGCAAAAAAGAAAAAAAAACCTAATAGGGCCATGAAGAGTCAGACACTACTAAACAGCAGTTATTAACAGAGAGAAGGGGAAGGACTCAAAGAATGTTGAGACTATGGATGTCAAAAAGCCAGTTGACTCACTGAACAATTTTTCTGAGAGTTGGCCCAGTTATCACCCCTCTTTCTCCATGGATGCGATAGTCCAGAGGAATGGGGGCAGAAGACAAGCAAACTAAGTTGGGGAGGGTATCTAGAACTTTGGGAACTTTCTGGGGTAAACAGACCCTGGAGAATGCTATGATGGGAAACTCTAGACTGTTTGAAGATAATATGTCCTGTGTGTGTGTGTGTGTGTGTGTGTATGAAAGAGAAAGAGGAAGAGAGACAGACAGAGACAGAGACAGAGCATAAGAGAAACAGAGATGGACCCAGAAAGACAGAATCAGAGAGACAGGGAGATACACACACACACACAGAGACAGAGGCCAAGTTAGATGGATAGAGACAGAAAGAGACATTAAAAAAGACAAGGTAGACATTGGTTGGGGATGTCAATTAAGACAAATTGACTTTGGATAATTATTGGACTGGGGAGCCATGGAAATGGTAGAAAATCATAGAAATATATTTCATAGAAAATCTTAAAAATATACCATCATAGAAAAATGGTGGAATAATCATAGAAATGATTATTATCCAGAATAGAATGGAATGAATGGAAATTAACCAAGACAACTTTGAGAGTTTCCTATTAGAGATGTATTAGAGATTACATTAGCCTCTGAGTAGAAGAGAGAATGGTCATTGTGAAGTAAGCAAGGTTCCTTCCCACCATTTTTTTCTAGGCCTGTTGCTTTCCACTTTAATTGATTTCACTATAAAGCTCCATTTAGACCTGCTTTCCATGTTCCAAATCTTTACCAAGAATCTCCATTGAAACAGACCAGTTTCATGTCCTTTTTCTTCATTGGGTCATGTTCTAGACTTTCTACTCTAGAACTAGATGGAGCATAGAATAGTGGAAAGAAAGATGAGGTTCAAATCTTGGCTCTGTTGCTTATTACCAATGTGACTTTTGGCAAATAATTTAATCACCCTGGGCTTCAGTTTCCTCTTCTATAACATTCAATTCCACAAAATGTGAGTCTGAAATCACTCAAAACCACATGCCCTCCATGAGTTTATTTTTTATTAGCCAACTAATGGACATAATTCCAAACAAAGGCATTTAATGAAATATCATAGCAAGAAATATAGCAACAGATCATTCCTCTCCTATTTTTCCTCCATTTTTTTTATAAATCTAGAGGATGATTACTCACAAATACAGGCATCATCAGGGAGAGCAGTGGACACACATAGGGATCATGCATGAGAGTCCACATGCTGGAGATATGCATAGACAGACCACATGAAGTCAGAGGTCTATGCATACTTCTGGTGCTATAGGGCTATTGTTCTCTTTGGGGGATGTCACTGAGCTGCTGTCTCTGGGCCTGCTCCTTTCTGGGGGTTGCTTTCTCTTGAGTCTGTACCTGGGCATTGAGTCAAATATCTTTGCTTTTCCAACTGGTGTCATGCATCAACTGCTCCTCACTTGCAGCTTCTCTGTACTTTGATGGATTTGGGGATGGTTTTCTGTTACTGCTTTCCGGTCTTCCTCTTTTCAGAACCACTTGCCAGCAATCCGAACTTCACTTTTCTGGGATGGTGTCCATTTGTTATGAGTATTGGTCAAGGGCATAACACCCAAGCTTTGGTGCAATATTTTGACCAGTGTAAAAAAATTCTCTTCTCCTTATATTTTCTCTCCTCTTACCTAGTAAAGTATTTGCAGTCTAGCAGATTTCTCAGGGGCATACAAACACCTGTGAACATATATGAAAAGCAACGTAAATTAAGAAAGAACATAAACACAGATCATCATCTCAATGACAGAATAAAATGCACATGCAGGCATCTGATATATGTTGTTCACTCTGCTACAGCCTACAGCTAGCGGTGCAGGCAAGAAACATAATCCCGAGCAACCATTTGTAGAATATATGACACTGTGCCATATGTTAAGTAAAGAACACAAATCTCAGTGAAATAAAAAACACATACCAACACAAAGGAGTGATTAAATACATAACATATAGTATTAGTACATGCACAATATTGTACATTGTTATATGTAGCCAAAATTTAACATAAAAATTATGTATAATATAGCATGGTGCATAAATTATATATAACAAATATCACATATTGTTATTGCACATAAAGCACCTATTACATATATTATAACAACTGTTATTGTTTAGTTACATAAATAACCCCTTCTCCTGTTATTTCTGAAGCTTCATAGAGCAATGTACAGATTAATTGGGATAAGCTAAAATAATTAAACTTATTGATTTATGTTTAAAATAAATTTTTACTGATATCTTTTTTATGTTACCATACTTTCTCCCAGTATCTCTGACTTCTCCTCTCTAAGAAAACCATCCTATGTGACAATGCTTTAAAGGAAAAAAGAAAAATAAGCAAATTCATTAATGCATAGAAAAAGTCTGAGAATATATGCAGTATTTCACACTTGTGGACCTTCTGCTTCTACAAAGGAGTGAGGGGAGATATCTTCTCATGGTTTTTCTTTGGGGACATGTTTTGACATTAATTTTAGGTTGTTTTGTGTTTATTCTTCCCATATACATTGTTAGAGTTACTGGATATATTTTTTTCCTTGACTCTGCTTGCTTCACTTTGTATCAGTTCATGCAAGTCTTTCTCTGCTTCTCTGCATTTATTCTATTTATCATTCCATTTGTTGTTCAATGATTTTTAGTCATTTCTAACTCTTTGTGACACCTTTTAGGGGTTTTCTTGGAAAAGATAGTGGAATAGTTTGCCATTTCCTTCTCTAGCTCACTTTATAGATGAGGAAACTGGGGTAAACAGGGTTAAGTGACTTGTCAAGGGTCACACAGCTAGTAGGTGTCTCAGGTTGGATTTGAATTCAGGTCTTCCTAACTCTATCCACTGAGCCATCTAGTTAGCCTCTTAAAAGTACAGAATTATAATTTCTTATAGCAATAGAATATTATGCAGCAAGAGTCATTATATTACACAATAACATTCCATTTACATTCATGTGCCACAATTTGACTAGCCATCCCACAGTCTATGGACGTTTACTTTGTCTCCAGTTCTTTAATACCTCAGAAATTGCTGTTATAAATATTTTGGTGTAAATGGGGACTTTATTCTTATCGAAGACCTCCTTAGGGTATTTACCTGAAAGTGGAATTTCTGTATTACCTTAATTGCATGATCCCAAATTGCTGCTCTACCACTAATGTACCAATGTATCTACCTACTCACTACCCCTCTAACGTTAACCAGTTTTTCTTTACAAGGTATGGAAGCTCTCCTTGACATTTAATTGGCTTCAAAGGACTAAGGTTCAGGCTGTTGACATGGCTCTCTGGTTGCCTGAGTGAGAAGAACCAGGAGAAGCTTCAGCTGGCTCTGGTTGCCTGAGTGCTAAAAAGCAGGAGAAGCTTCAGCTGGGCTCTGACGTTTGACTGGCAGGCAGCTGGTCATGGGCAGCACAGAGTAAGGGAGAGCACCACTTGCTTTAATATCTTGAGTGCTATGGTTAAGTAAATCTCCCACTGCTAATTGCTGAATGTTTCACAAGCACCTCACTTTGTCCCAGTATTGAAAAATAAACTACCAGGGGACTGGCCCGAGTCAAGCCTTGCTTGTGATGTGTGATTCTTAAGAGCTACTGCAACTTTTGCAGTATTCCTTGGAGAATATCTGTCCTTAAATACCACAGACTTAATACAACAAAAGAAAGCAATGAAATGTATCCGGCACAAATCCTGCACTTGATGACAGAAAACTAGCTGAAGAAGAGAAAACCAACCCAGTTCAGTTTCATTTGGTCCAGGCCAGATGTCCTATGACTAGAAGAGATATTTTCATCTAAGAAGTTATCAGGATATAGAGAATCTTGTTAATTACATTAATTGGGATTGAAGAATGTGGGACACCTTTCTCGTATTGCTTTCCTACTTACCTGTATGTCTATTCTATCCACTAGATAAAATATGAGATCCTTGAGGACAGGGATTATTTTGTTTTTTATTTTGATTATATATGTGTGCATATATACAAATATGGCTAAGTGGCAGCTAGTTAGTGCAGTGGATAGAGTGCCAGGCCTGGAGACAGTAAGACTCTTCTTCTTGAAGTTAAAACCAGCCTCAGATACTAGCTATGTGACCCTGAGCAAGTCACTTAACCCTATTTGCCTCAGTTTCCTTATCTATAAAATGAGCTGGAGAAGGAAATGACAAACCATTCCAGTATTTTCACCAAGAAAACCCCAAATGGGATTATAAAGAATTGGACATGACTGAAAAATTACTGAAATATATACACATATGTATGGATATGTAAACATATATTTCATACATATACATACACATATTCAAACATGTACATATATACACACAAGGATACTTACATACATGTATACTTCACTTCTCTCCACCCCAAAGAGGTTACATTGCCTAATGCTGCCTTTTTTTTAATATGGAGATTAGCAATGAACACAGAAAATCACAACCATGGAGATTTTCAGAGACCATTATACTCAATTCAGTCAATTTGGTACAAATAATTGCATTTCTCTATGCCTTGGTTTCATTTCCAACACACCTTCTGTTAGTTACACGGGCTTTCTTTAGGGTTTCCAGTTTATATATGGGCTATTACTTCTGGGACTTCTAGCTCTGATGAGAAGTACATACTCACATACACACACACAGGTGTTAACAAATCCTTAATTAATCTGTGAGGAGTAATGTACTCTTGGACTATTAGGTGAGAAGATAATACATAGGGAATGTTTTGGGATTGGTGGAAAAGACTAGACATATCTCTGGGTATATGTTTATCAAAGGAGAGTTTTTGACCAAAAGGCAGTCAAACTTCAAGGACACTTTGAGGAGCCAGACATTTGTACATGTAACCAGAAAGAAGCAAATGAGTTTGGACTGAGTGTCTCTCCTGTCTTTTACTAGAGGATGACCTTGTGAAAAGTCAGAAGATTTGGACTTCCCATCTGAGCTGGCAGTGGTTATAGTGTCCCTGGAGAAGTAGTGGCTTCTTGGCAAACTAGATGCCCTAAGGAAAAGACCGCTTTAGGGATGTGGCCTCTTTGGGGGTAGAAAGAAGTGAAGCCCTCTTTTTGTGGTGGCAAAGAATTGGAAATGAAGGGGGTGCCCATCAATTGGAGAATGGCTGAACAAGTTGTGGTATATGCTTGTTATGGAATACTATTGTGCTATAAGAAATGAGGAGCAGATGGACTTCATATTTACCTGGAGAGGCTTATACGAACTGATGCTTAGTGAGAAGAGTAGAGCCAGGAGAAATTTGTGCACAATTAACGACACAACGTATGTGTGATGACCAGCTTTGATAGACTGGACTCTTCTCAGCAATGCAGTGTTATAAATCAATCCCAAAAGACTCATGATGGAGAGAGATGTCTACATCCAGAGAAAGAACTAGAAAGAACTGAGTTTGAATCGAGATTGAAGCAAACTACCAGATCCTTTTCTTTTTCTAGTTTGGTTTTGTTTCCTCTTTCCCATTTCTCATTCCATCTGATACAATTTATCTTTCTACTCTGACTAATGTCTAATATGAAATATTTGCAGATCCCATACTTGATTATATGTCATGGGTGGGGGGGGGAGGTGGGCAGGGGAGGGATGGGGAGAAAATTTGAAACTCAAGGAATTGTGGAATTAAATCTTATAAACTAAAAGTAAACAAACACATTAATAAAGACCAAAAAATTTAAAAAATAAATAAATAAGTAAAAAAGAAATTAAAACTAAAAAAAAGAAGTGAAGCCATATACTCTACAAAGATATTGACTTTCAGAGCTCAGAAATGTTGTACTTCAGGGGACTTCCTATGGCCTCCCTAAAGGGAAAAAGACTTCCATTACCATGAGTGGTCAGTTACCCTTTGACCATGTGTACTTTCTAACTTTGAGCCTTTGCCCCCCTGGATTCCATATGTATTTGCAGGAAAGTGTGCCATAGTTTGAGGCAGGGAAAGGATGATTTGTACCAACTAATTTGACGGTACCTCTTTAGTAAATAACTTCATAAAAATCAACAAACTTGATAAATGCTAATTGGTCATTGGGGTGCATGCTGGATGGGGGCCTCTTGAGTGACAACATAAAAACATTTATACCTCTCAGGGTTACGCCTACAAACCCACCCTCTAGGGACTCAAACCACCAGTGCCCTTGAATTTTGGAAGAGTGACCCTCAGGGGGATTCCACACTGAGGAACTGAGAGGAGAGAAATCACTAACATTGGGATTAGGGAAAACTTCACGGAAGTGACAGCTGAGATGAGCCTAAAAGGAAAATAAAAATACTAGGAGGCAGAGATAAGAAGGGAGAACATTCCAGGCATGGGAGATTGCAATATTGAGTTTGGGGAGCAGTTAGTTTAATTTGGCTAGGACATCGAGTACGTGTGTGAAAGGGAGGAAATGAAATAAGATTGTAAAGTTAGCTGAGAGACAGATTGTGGATTACCTTAAATTCCAGCCAAAGTAATTTGTTTCTTATTCTATAGAGGGTATGGGAGCACACATGGTCAGACTATTGCCTATAGAATAAGATTTCACTCCTTTGCGTGGAATTTAAGGCAAAATTATCTTTGGCAGCTGTGTGGAGGACAGATTGAAGTCTATAGTCTAGGCTGAGGGAACCCAGGAGAGAAACCACAGTAGCGGCGGGGTAAGCAAGGAGATGGTGAATAAGTGGAAAAGATTCAGCCAGGGTAGAATCAACAAAGTCTGGCAATTTGTTGGCTATGAGGGCAGGTGTTGTGAGGCACAATGAAGAGTCTAGGATAATTCCTAGAATACCTGGGTGACAAAGGAGGGGGTGCCCTCAACAGAAATAGGAAAGTTTGGGGAATGTTCAGTTCTCAAATCTCTATTTGGGGTGCTAAGTGATATCCAGGGGGAGATGTCCAAGAGGCACACAGTGGGTGAAGAGGAATTGGAGGTTAAGAAAAGGAGAATAAAAAGTTTCCCACCGTTTTTCTTTTCTTTCCCCCTCCTCAATACCACCACCATGATAGATCTATTCCTACCTGTTTTTTTTTAAATATCCTTAAGCCAATTCACAGTGTGATACCTTTGTATTGTAAGACTTCCTTACACAAAAGTAGGCTCTTAATTCAAACAGCCAGAGATTTATCAACTCTGATGCCCCCCCTCACCCCTTCTTTCAGAATCATTTGATGATTCTGTGTTGGCCATTATCTGATGAGACAATTATCTATTTGCCTCCCTTCCAACTTGTTCTTTCGTGACTGGGTAATCTACTCATTTTGTATGATTTAGTCATCTGGAGGGATTCATGGTGTCACCCTCGGAAGGAAAGAAACTGAAAACAATGTGTCAGCTCTCCCTCTGACTTCCAGGTCACAGAGCTGGCTGCTGGAGTGAGCAGATCCTGCTGGGTGGGCGATAACTCCACCACAAAAGGCTTTTGTGGGCATTGCGGTGTGTCAGATTTCTAGTCAGTGGTAGCTCTGAGACTGTAAACATTTTCATTTCTTACCGCATAAAAATAATATTTCCCATCCTTCAAATGAAGGGCTAAAAGGTACCCGTATAGGTATTAATTATTCAGGCTGCACAGTTCTTCCCATGGTGCCAATCCGGAAGAATCTTGTTTATTTTATAGCTGGGGCCATGGAGGAGACAGGCAGGTGAAATGAGGGGGTCTCAGGGCATAGTCTGAACTGGGAAATAGTACCTTGGTGTCTCTGTCCCCAAACCAATCAAAAGACAGCTTGTTGAGAGAGTTTGGACATTGTCAGACTTGCTTAGGCTTTAAAAAAAAAACAAACTTTTTTTTTTTTTGCCTTTTGGAGGGCAATTGGGGTTAAGTAACTTGTCCAAGGTTACACGGCTAGTTTTTTGTGTGGGTGTTAAGTGTCTGAGGCCTGAACCAAACTTGGGTCCTCCTGACTCCAGGGCCGGCACTTTACTCACTGCGCCACCTAGTTGCCCCAAGATCATATTTTTTTTAATGAAAAAAGTTTTTTTGAATTAACAAGCATTTATTTTTCTCATCTTTCCACCTCTCCTCCTACTCACCACCACTGGGTAGAGGAAGAAAAAAAAAACTCCAATGAAACTTTTGTAACAAATACATCCAGTTTTCCTCTGAACTTCTCTGTGGGCCAGAGGGAACTAACTAATGGGGGTTAATGTTTAGAGGCAAATGATAAGAAAGATGACTTTGGAGACTTTGAACTCTAAGATGTTGTGGCCAGTTAGCCTGTGGAGCTGGGTTGTATTTTCTCTACTTCAGCCAATGCTGTTCCTGAAATAAGCATTTATTCTTGATGAACATGAAAACTGAGTTCTAAACCATGTATTCCAGAACAATCTCAGTCCCACCCCTCTCAATGAGGCTAGCCCTGAGGACTTAGCATGGAAGCTACATGGCCCAGGGTTATCCTTCAGGGTAATATTGGAATGGAAATGTTTTGGGAGAAAAGAGAGTCATTTAGTTTCCCAGTTCCACCTCACCTGGACTTGGGATAGAAGGGTTTTCTAGTCCTATATGGGTCATTTGGATACACATTTGGACAGCTGGACAGGAGCACCCTCAACAGGATTGTCTCTGACTATGGAGGATGTTAATGTCTGGTCTGCAGTGTGATGGAGGATGGCACAGCTTCCATCAGTGATCTGCAGAGCAGGTTTGGAGGGATGAATATAGTTTGCCCTATGGTAATTCCATCTTTTATCCATTTACTACAGTAATTCATAGTGTTTTCTCTAGGCTGTTCACAAGCTAGATATAATTGACCAGTGATTGTTATAGTTCTGAGAATTTGGCAGGGACAGGCATTGCTGATCCTAATTGTGGAACATAAAGGCACCTGCTTGGCTTACTCCAGTTATTTCTCCTGTCTTCCAGTGAGTGCTTAATAAAAGTTTTATCTATTTATCTACCTCTTTCTTTTGCTTTCTATCTATATTCATCATCATCTTATATCTATCACTTTACTTAGTCATTTAAAAGAATATCCTAGCCCATCTTTTGAGGGGAATGGTCCTGCAATTGTCTTATTTTTTGACACTATCTTCTCAGGGGACAGAGATTCCAAGAAGAAGGTATCATCTCTTCCTGTCCAACTGTGTCGTTCCCAAAGCTAGAGGAAGCTCAGGGACTCAGGGCTCAGGAGTGCCATTGCTATTTCCATCTTTGTCCAGTACTTAGCACAATTCTGGGGACATTAATAATAAATAGACAATTAATAAATGCTTGTTGACTTGATTCTTTAGGTGGGGAAATAAAGGCACCAAGACACTATGGTCCTTTCCCAAGACTATGTAGGCACTAGTAAAACTTAGATGAAGATTGCTACTTAGTAGCAACAAATACTTATGTAGCACCCACTCTGCATTTAACACAATGAGGGATAGGAAGAAACCTAAGGCAGTCTGCGCTCAAGGAATTTATGTTAGTTGAAGAGATGTGACTAACCTTAGTTAGTATGGAGGATAGAGAAGAATATCATCATGTGATAAATTGTGTGGTACAGACTACCAGCACTAGTGAAATTCAGAAGGAGGAGAGATCAATGAGAAAGAGAGACTTGATGTAGGCCTTGAAGGACGTGCCAAATTTGCAGGGAAGAAGGGAGTACCAACATGAACAAAGGCATAGTTCATTGCCTATATGGCAGAGGGGGGTTGGGAGAGAAAGAGAAGAAGCAGAGAAATTGACCTGAAAAAGAAGAGGGTGAGTATTCAATTAAATTTAATTCAGCAAACATTAAGCTTTGTATCCATGGTGCTAGGCACTCAGAGTACAAAGATAAGAATGAAATATATCCTACCCTTGAAAAACTTGCATTCTGTTGTAAGAGATGAGGATTGTTGAGAGACAGTAGTGTGTTGGATAGGGTACTGGACTTGGACTTAGAAAGGCCTAGGTTCAAATCCCACCTCATACCCTCACATAGTTGTGTGACCCTGGACAAGTCCCTTAACTTTCCTGTGTCTCATTTTCCTTATCTGTAAAACAAAGGAGTTAAAATCTATAGCCTCTAGCTCTGAATCTACCATCCTATGATATACATCAATAAGTTTAAATATAAGAAGAGATATTGCCCTGTCCTTTGAGATTATAGTTAAAAAAGGTCATTTAGGGGGGAAGAGAGTATGACTGAGGGTGGGGTGGGGAAGAGGATAATAGATAACAGGATTGACTAAGTTGGTTGGTGGTAATATTATGAAAGACTGTGAAAGACAGACTAAGGAGATAGACTTTGTGAGAAAGATCATTGGGAGCCATTGAATGTTTTTGAACAGGAATGTTGTACATTGAAAGTAGTGTCTTAAAAAACAAAAGAAAGTAGTGTCTTAGAGAAACAAATCTGGTAGTTGTGTATTGGAAGGATTATAGAGGGAGGACATCAGACTCAGAGAGGCTAGCAATCTAGTAATCGTGAAATCGTACAACATTAGGATTCTATGAGGAAAAGGAGATGTAGTTAGAAATAAGTGATTTGGCTAAGATTCTGAGATCCCACAGTGAGTTAGTAGCAGAATTCATCATGCTTGATGTTATGAGGGATTAGCTTCCAGTGGAGGCACTGGGAATGGAGAGGAAAGGAGAAATATGAAAGAAGTGTCAAGGGAGGAAATGACAAGATTTTGTGCTCTTTCTAGAGGCAGCTAGGTGGTGAAGTGGTTAGAGCCCTGGGCCTGGAGTCAGGAAGACCTGAGTTCAAATCCAACCTTAGATTCTTGTTGGCTTTGTAGCCCTATGCAAGTCACTAAACCTCTGCTTGTCTCAATTATCCTAACTAAAATGGGAATAATAATAGTACTTAGGTCCTTAGATTGTAAGAATCAAATGAGATCCTATTTGTAAAATTACCTAGCACAGTGCCTGGTACATAGTAGGCATTGAATAAATGCTTATTCCATTCCTCACTGCTATCATACCTGTTCAAATGTGCATGGATGAAGGGGGTGACGGTGGAATAGAAAGGTCAGAAAAGAAAGTGGACTCCTTATGTTCTTCCTTGTGCCAAGGGATTTCCTCAGAACCGACAATGCTCATTGAGGGAATTTAGCTGAGCTTTTGGAAACATATTGCTTCCTACCAAACCAGAGACTGAATTAATGTTTTAATTATCCAGGAATCTTTCCCCAAGGCCACATTCTCCATTTTAATTTTGGGAAACTCATGTATGTGATATTCTTCTTCCCTTGATCTTGTCATCTACTATACTGAAAAAACCCCCCACCAAAACCAAACCCTCCCCCTGAGCCCTAGCTGAGGACAAAAATGATGATATCTGTCAAGAAGGGAGAGAAGCAGCTGAGTCTGGCAGCTGTTTCCCAAGGGCATGAAACCTCCTGTAACTGAAAGTGACCGGGGGAAGAGGGAGGTGTCCACTGACAGACACTCCATGGTTTTTGACTCATCTTCCTCTCTATTCCCTTCATTCTCTGTCCCTACAGTAACCAAGATAGCTCAGATTTTTAGCATCTTCCAGACCTGGTCCTGTTTCTAAGGGGAGTCTTGAGTTTACTCCCTGGGAAGTGTGATTTTCCATCCATCCATGACTGGAAAAGCATAAGAATTAACGAATCAATCTGCAGGTGTTTATTGAGAATGCTTTATGTATCTAGCACTGTGCTAGGTACCCACTGAGTCTAAGATAAGTCCTTCCTTTGAGGAGCTTATAATGAGTGGGAGAGAAAAGACGTATACCCAATAAATTAAGAGGGTAGATAGTAAAGTGCTGAATTGTGTGACTCAATTAGAAGGCAGAATATTCTTAACTTTGTGTCATGGGTCCCTTTGACAGTTGAGTAAAGCCTATGGACCCCTTTCAGAATGTTTTTAAATGCACAAAATAGATTATATAAAATTATAAAGAAAATCAATTATATTGAAAAAAGTTAACTATCTCTATCTTGAAAACAAAGTTTATAGACACCAGGTTAAGAACCTCTGACTTAGAGGATGATAATTGTGTTATAGACAAGGAAAGTGGGTAGCATGGGGTCATAGCTTCCCCATCCCCCACTACCTACATTTGACCTTCCTCTCAGTTGTTCCCAAGGTTCATGTTAATGGTTATGTCACCATTGCCTCAAATTCACAGCTCCAAGCCTCCATCCATTGACTAGAATCAGACCAAACCAAATGATTAATGAAATTAGATTAAAAATTAGATTAAAAGATCAAATTTACAATAAAGTAAATAACAAGAACCAGGATCAGATAGTAAACATACTCAGTACCCATTCCCGAATGGCTGCCACACTCAAATGTCTCCCAGGAGTGCTAGTCAATTTCTAGCTAAGTTCTCTTTCTGGAGACACATCAATTTACTCATGGAAGGCTGTTAGAGACATCGACTCAGGCTCATTCACGGAAACATAATAGAAAGGAGCATGAGAAACCCACTCTGCTTAGTCATTGCCCTTTTCGTATCAGATGTGGCAATCTTGAGAGTACTGGCTTTTCAGCAAGGCATTCTGAGTTATTCTGAGCTGAGCCCCGCTTCAGACAGTCTCTTATCCAGGAGACTTCTTTGTGCTAAATCTTTATATCTTCTTCATCTCCTGAGACTCCAAAGCAAAACTCGGCAGGCACTTGTGGCTCTTGCCTAAGCATTGTGAGTTATGAGGTGAATGAAGCCTGTGGCATCATTCTTTGTAGCACCCAATATGCTATATTTTGACTTCACTAAGCCTTCTGCTTGGGTTCTCTAGCAAGTTCAGTATTATCCTCTGCTTGTGGGTCTCCTTTTTGGAATAAAGAGTGATTTATGCCAAAGCTGACACTGCCTTAAGTAACATGTTCTCTTATCTCAGCATAGGTCAGAATGGATTCTTAAAGAGAAACCATATACCACACAAGCCATTTCTCACACAATATCTATAGAAAGACCTGTTCCGTCATCACCAGAAAGATCCCAATATATTTGTGCTATATTCTTCTAGAGATAAAAAGGCTATATACTAAATCTTCAAAGTCAATTTGGTACTTACACTTTCTGGATAAGCAGTACTAGTCAGTAGCACTTTCCTCTGAACACACTCAACACAGGTCTCGCACTTCCTACATACATCTGCTGCCACCATGGGCCAAAAGCATATATTTTGTACCAGTTCCTGAGTTCTTTTTCTGTCCCAACTGTCTAAAATCTCCATGTAGTGCTTTCATTACTATAGAGCAGGAGGTCCATGGTAGCCTCAATTGTTTTCTCATATCATGTGTTGGATCAATTATGGTCTTATACAATATGCCATTGAATACTTCTCATTTCTCTCAACAGCAAGGTATGCTTTGTGGAATGAAGCTTGAATCTTCAAAAGTCCCATCCCCATCACTTCTCATAGACCTCAATTTCATAGTTGCTTTTGCTGCCAGTTATTCAAGAATGAACTACACCAAGGAGTATTGATCCAAAAAAATGAAATTTGTGTACATTGATGCATCATAGAAGGGAACCAAATCCTTCATTTTGTGGATGAGGAAACTGAGGCTTACTGAGGTTAAGTAACTTTTCCAATGTCATGCAGTTAGAAAATAGCAGAGGCAGGATTTGAATCCAGGTCCTTTGTCTCTAAAGCCAGTGCTCTGTCTAGTGATCCACACTGTCACCTTCGCTATGAAAGTTTCCCTGATCCTTACAGCTAAAAGTGTTCTTTCCTTCTAACTTTCTGCAACATCTTCACTCCTTCTTTGAGTACCATCACGGCTTTGGACACATACTACCTATGAGAGAGAGCATCTGCATTAATGCTAGTTTTCCCTGGGCAGTAACTCATGCTGAACTCATATTATCTAACATCCAACAGTGTTTGTTGAAATATATCAGTGAATTGTAATACGTCCATGCTTGGAATTGAAGAGGCTCCGAGCTTATAAGTCACAACCCACTTGAAAGTCAAGAACTACAAGTTATGACTAGAGTAACATGCCTCACTCTCATGGAATCCTTTACTGGTAAATGCAGTAGTAGGCTCCTGGTGGCTCTTACTCTCCTGGTATAACATTGCTTCTATACTATCTAGGTTGGCATTACAGTAACACAAAGGGTTTGCTTAGCTCTGCAAAAGTTAACACTGATGTTTACTGGAGATAGTTGACTAAATCCTTGAAGTATGGTTGATGTTCCTCATCCTAATAATCTAACAATCTGTAATTGGTACCAGGGGTCCCAGAATCACAGTATTTCAGAGTTGTAAAGGAAGTTCAGCAAGATTTCTAAGGAGGTAATCGATTGCCCTTTTGAATAACTCTAATCAATAGAAGTATTTTTCTTGTATCAAACCTAAATTTTCTTCATTGCAGCATCTACCCATTGCTAGTTTTTTTTTTGCCTCCTGCAGTCAAATAGAATAATTCTAATCCCTCTCCCATACAATAATTCTTCAAACACTTGAAGACAGCTATCAGAGTTCTTCTCTTCTCTAGGCTAAAAATCCTTGGTTCCTCCAAGCCATCCTTTTATGACATGAACTCAACACCCCTCATCATCTTGACTGTTTTCTTCTTGATTCTCTCTAGTTTATCAATGTCCTTCTAGAATGGAACATACTGTTCCAGATGTGATCTTACTAGGGCAAAGTAGAATGGGACTTTTATACCAGATTGCTACTTCTGGCCCTCCTCTGTCTGGTCCTTTCCAGCCACATACCTACAAATGAAATTGTTGAGGAATGGTGGCTAAAGTCTCCACAAATTTCCAATAGCAGCCATATAATCTTAGAAAAGTCCTTAGTTCAGAAAAATTCTTTGGCTATGGCCCAATGACAAGCATGTCTGTCAATTCATGTCAATTTTTACTTCATTATGAAATTTGACTTGAAATGCTTGAGAAGAGCTTTGTAGAGACAACACTTGAATATTAGATTTAACTCAGAGGCTTTTACTTGACCTACCGGATTTGGAGCAGGCTTTTTTGAGTTGTGGTCCCAAGCCCCATTTGCTCTCCAATTGGAGTGGCTATGCACATTTTTGATTGGGAAATAGAAAAAATAAATTTTTTCTAACTCTTAAATGCTGTAATGGAAAAATGTGCACCGTCACTCTGATTGGAGAAAAAAGGGGACCTGGGACCACAGCTCAAGAAAACCTGATGCCAGAGCTGGTAGGTCAAGTAAAAGCTCAATCATATTTCTTTAGGGAATCTGGTTGATCTGAATTGGGTTCTTTTTAGGTCTAGTGGTTCATACTTAAAGCAATGTCTAGGAACCTGGCAAGGCCTGTTTTGTTAATTTCCAACCTGTCTTTCTATCCACTAACTGTGCTTCTAATTTTATAATCAGGTACATATCTAAGCTGCATAGAAGTTGCACTGCTTATTCATTAATGAATACAATAAACGGTTTAATATATGTACATATATGTGTATACATACATGTTTATGTGTTCACAATGTATAGGCACACACGCGCTTATATATGTACAGTATACAGATAAATAAGAACATATACACATGTGTATATAAGCACACATGTGCATTTCTAGGTATATATGGGTATATATATAGGGTATACACATATGCACAGATATATACACACAAGTACATTTCTATGTGCACATGGGTATGTGGATATACAGTGTATATCTGCATATGTGCACACATATGCACACAAACAAGTATATTTCTGTGTACATATATGCATACATGCACACACATATTTGTATATATACACATGTGTGTACATATATATTCCATTCACTGGGTCAGTATGACATTGTCCATCTGATTAATGGACACCATTGCTCTGCCTACCACTTTTTGGGGTAGTCTTTTCAAAGGTGGTACAAGTCTTCTCTCCCTCATTTTAAAAGGTATTAAGCAATTGGACACAGGCGCAGACATCTGGAACAATCTCCACACCACCACCCAGACCCTCCCCCTTCCTACAAGTAATTAAGCCCAAGATGCTTCATTTTCAGGGAGCAGAGGAGAACAAAAAGTAGATCCATTGAAGCTTTCCTTTAGCCTCCTCTGTTTCCCCTCATCAGACCCCTGTTATTCCCACATTATTTCCATACATGTCTCAGTTCCCTTGTAGCAATCCTGGCGGTCCTTATGGTTATCTCTTGTTACAAGGTCATTGACTGCTGAGGAGGGTAGAGACACCGGCTTATTGACTGTACAGCACGGTATTCTCACTGAGCACAAGGGCCTGGGGGTGCTCATATCACGAAGCAGGCCTCTCACATCATCTTTAGTCAATCCTCCCACCTGAGGGATTTAAACTTTCTTTTCATGTCCTAGTCTTCAATTAGGGTTAACAGCTAGTTCCCAAGCAACTCCATCAAAAGCCATCTCTTCAGGGATGCTGGGATTTCCCACTGTTTTGAGCAATTTGCATAATATAGCTACCACTTCTCCTTAATTCCCGTATACATTAGTGAGTACTTTACATTCCCTCAAAGTGTGGTGTCTGTGCAATAACATCATTGTAATCAAAAGGGACTCCCCAAAACAATTGTTTTTGATGGGGATTGAGTCTTGTTGCTGTGCCTCAAATTTCCCCAAAATGCAAAGTCATGGTGACTACTTAGTTTACATTTCATATAATCAAGCTACAGTAACAATTCAGCAATGCTACTTCTGCAACAAATGACAAAGACTTCAGAGACACATTGACATGCGATAGAGTAAGAGTCCTTTAAATCAACTGGTCTGCCTTGTAAGAAGGGATTCAATGGAAAACCTTGCAAGGATACATTGAATATTTTCTTTTTCTCTCTTTCTAGGCTGTAATTTGACAGCAACAATAGATCATAAAATAGCCTTATTCAATCCCTTATCCAATAAGAAATCCAAAATGAGCCCCTACAAGTGAATGGCACCACCTTCTGCCAAAGTGTCACTCCCAGTTACAAGTACAACAGCTAGAGAAAAGAGAACAATATCAAAGATTAGTATTATTCTGTTTATATCTCCAGGGCAGAACCAGGATAAATACATGATAATTTTTGGGAAGCAGATGTTGGATCAATATACAACACTTAATTAGAGCAGTCAAGAAATGGAATAGGTTGCATTGAGAATGGTGAAGTTCTCTGTCATTGGAAGTGTCCTAGCAGATAAATTTGATGAATATTAGTGACAGTGATATTGTAGAGGAAATTTCTGCATGGGGTAAATGTTCAAAGTCATAATTCTAGGACTTTGAGAATGGCAGCTGAACAAGCAAGGTTGAACTTGAAGTAGGTTCTGTGGGATGGATAGATTTGACTAAACGGAAAAGAAAGGTCTGAGTCTTTCTGGGGGTGGAGTATCTTAAAAATATAGAGATGGTCAGTCAATAAATATTTTAAAATGAGACTCATTTATAAGAAAACATATAAGTTGATACATTTGAGTTAGAACCATTACTCAAACCAATATTGTGTCTCTGAGAGGCATCAAGGTAAATTTTGCAAGAGAATATAGTTAGATTCCCTGATATTAACCCTCAAATGGTCAAACTACTCATAATTTCTCCATATAAACTCACCATAAATATTATCCAGATCTAATAATTTATATCAACTCTTATTGAATCCCCTTATATTTTAGTCTTTTGTGTGGACATTGTGGTTATATGTTGTTCTTGGAATCAGAGGTACCTGGGTCCTACCTCTGACATTGGCTAGCTATGTGCCATGTGTGAGTCACTGAATCTCTTTTGACCTCAGTCTCTTCATGTGTAAAATAAGTATAATATTTTAACATTTGCAGTACTTCACTTACAGTGTGATAGTTATGAGGTTTTGCTCCAATACCCAGTGTTGTCTGATCAATGTGGGCATTTCTTCGAATGATGCAGATTGCAGCCCATCCTTTTCTATCTTGTATTACTGTCCACATTCTCCCATTAATTTACCACAGGGGTCCCTCCATGATTCTGGGGGACTCCTTCATGTTCTCCTGACATCATATGGGTAACAATGGAGCATTGAGGTTGCCCATTGGCTAACATAATTGGTCCATAATGTTTCTCAATCAAACAATTTTGATGATAGCTTTTTCATAGTTTTTCCTGCAGAATTCCTTGTTAGTATTATGTCAAGCCTGCTAATAAATATTATGCACCTCTCTGATGGGTGATCCCAAACTTTAATTTTTTCAGGGACTTTAACATTCCATGTCTTGCAAACATTCCTAGAAGAGTAGTCATAATAAAAATGTCTTTCTGAATCCCAGAGAAACTGGGGAATATGAAAAGAATGTTGTAATTGTCAAAAGGCAAGCTTAATTGTCCTCCTCTTTCTTGTCCAGCTAATTGTCCATTTTCAGGGTTTATCAAAGTCAGATATATTAATGGGCAAGTTCTATAGCTTATATCTTTAACTGTATGTATCATATGTCTGGATAATTGATACTTTCCCTCCCCCTGTTTTTCCTGTGTGATAGTTAGACCAAACTCTTATGAGTGATTATTGCGCTCATTGAAGAGGCTCTTACCATGCAGGACTAAGGGGAGGGGTGGAGGTGGGATGAACAAGCATTTATTAAACACCTATTATGTGTTAGGAATTTTCCAAAGTACTTTACAATTGTTATCTCATTTGATCTTCACAACAACCTGGGGAGGGAGGTGCTATTATTCTTACCATTTTACAGTTGAGGAAACTGAGGCAGGCAGAAGTTAAGTGACTTACTTCCCCTGGGTCAAACAGTTAGTAAGTATCTGAGCACCAGACCTGGAGTCAGGAGGATCTGAGTTCAAATCTAGCATCAGACACTTGACACACTTATTAGCTGTGCCACTTTGGGAAAGTCACTTGATGCCTAATTGCCTTGCCATCCCCTCTCCAAAAAAAGAAAAAAAAACCCAACAAACAACTCAGATCTTTCTGTCTCCAGGTCCAGTGTTCTACCCATAGCTCTACCTTAGCAAAAAATCATGGGAAAACAGGTTTACCTAGGAGGCCTAAAGACAGGCAGTATGGCATAGTGGGTAATGAATAAGCAGCCTTTAGAGCAGGAAAATCTTGGAATAAAATTCTGTCTCTGTAATATACTGACTGTGTGACTCTGGCCCACTCATTTACCCTCTCAGGACTCTAGGCACATAGAAAGTTCCACTTTGCCTTGATAGAGGGAATTTCTCACCTGAGAGCTCTTGGTACTGATGAAATCATAGGGTTCATCCTATCCCAGTCCTGAAAGTCCTCATTGTTTATGAGGAATCTCTCTTCTACTATGGTAGATGTCATTTGTGAAAGCAATGACCACCTTTGGCAAGCATAAAGGTTGTATAATCTTTAAAGTGCTATGTAAATATTAGGTATCATTATTAGTTTTTGTTGTCTCTGGTGGGGGGGAGTGTAACTGCACCCAACACTCCAGCTGCAAGAATGCATACTTATACACATTAGATAGGGTAGTATCATGCTGTGTGTGTGTGCGTGTATGTACATGTATGTGCATGTGTGTGTGTACGTGTGTGGGTAATAATACTGGAGTCTTCATTGCTGACAGAGATAGTGAGTTCCATGGTGCTGTATGGAACTGGATTTTATATTAGTTGGAGAAGGCAGCTCAATTCTCTATAGTTTGGACAGTATCATTAAAGAGAAAAGTACTTTGCAGGCTGCAAAATGCCACATGATTAAATTAAATTCAACAAATATCTACTAAGTACTTACTTTGTACAAGGCTATGCCTGATGGTGGGGATACGATGACAACAACAACCACAACCACAAAAAAGGATCACTGCCTTCTTGTTGTTCAATTGTTTAGTCTCATGTTTGATTCTTCATGACCCTATTGGGAGTTTTCTGGACAGAGATCCCAGAGTGGTTTGCCAGTTCCTTCTCCAGCTCATTTTACAGAAGAGGAAACTGAGGCAAACAGGGTGAAGCAACTTGCTTGGGGATACGCAACTAGTAAGAGCCTGAAGCCAAATTTGAACTCAAGAAGGTGAGTCTTCCTGACTTGAGACCTGGCACTATATTCATTGCCTTCAGCCAGCTTCTATCCTACTTCTGACCTTACATTCTGAATGTGAATTGTTTCCGTGACACAAAACAAATAATAAGGCAAATTTACATAAAGCATTTAATGTTTACAAAGCACTTTCCTGCACAACATAAAAAGATGAGTTCCTCATCACTGGAGATAATTAAACAGGCACACCAAAGGAATTCCTATTTCAGCATTGGTTAGAATAGATCACCCCCGATGTTGCCTCCAACTTTGAAATTCTAAGATGCTCTGATTCTCTGAAGATCTTACCAGCAGGAAAAAGAGAAAGGGGTTTAAGGAAGGCAAAATTCCCTTGAGTCTTCCTGTTGCATTGAGAAGCAGATATAGAATAAAGAAAACTGATCATCAAATCAAAAGACCCTAGTTCATATTCCAACTCTAACCCTGCCTGTGTGACCTTGGGCAAGGCACTTTTCTTCTCTGGGTCTTAATTTCCTCATCTACAAAATAATGAGGGTTTGGACTAATTGGTCTCTGAGGTCATTGTAGCTCTCAATCTATGATCTAAGTCTATTTGTTCTGAATAAATGGAGGTGAATTTGAAGATCCTTGAGTGGTTTGGGGAAGGACTTACCCCAGCACCATCTGGTGGTGCCCTAGCAGGGGCCCTTTTTGAATCTTTTCGAGCTTTTGCTCTAAATTATTTTTATAGGATTTTTAATAATTCATGGGCCTAACAAAGATGACATCAGACAAGATTTAAGTAAATAAGAGAAGAGTACTTTATTTTCCAGACCTGTCAAAGAATAGTAAGGTCTCCAAACCAGACAGCCTTCCCAGAAATATTGAATTCATCCTCCTTAGTTCTGAGGTTAAACAAGAATAAGTTTGTATAATTAATTCATTGGCCTCTGTCACTGTTTTTCCCTTCTGCCACTTTTATAACTTCAACATTATTTCAAGATGTTGGGAAAAGAAGTAGATTGGAGAAGAAATGCGGCTTTTAAACTACTTAAAATTGATTAGAGTGGCAGTATGGGATAGTGGACAGAATACCAACCCTGCAGTCAGGAAGACCTGAGTTTAAGTCTTTTCTCTACCACAGTGTGACCCCGAGGAAATCACTTAACCTCTCAGTGCCCTAAGCAACTACCAAAGATTATAGACTACAGAGAATAGCTGATCTTCATGGGGCAACAGTCTCAAATTATTAAATGATCCAATGTATGAAAAGTGCTCCACAAATCTTAAAGTGCTACAAAATGCTAGTAATCATAATAATTATTATTATTACTGTTACATTACAAGGTCACTATATGGATAAAATCACATATCTTTGCCCACAAAACCCAAACATGTGGAATGTGTATAGTTAGGCAAAAAAAATTCCCATATTTGCTGAGTCCAAAAATGTGTGCCTTGTTTTGTGTATCCATCACCTCTCTCTCAGGAGCTGAGTCACAGTCAATGGTCCTCTGAACTTGCAGTTGATCATTGTGTTGATCAGAGTTCTTCAGAGTTAGAAGTCTTTCAGAATTGTTCATTTTTGCAATATTGCTGTTAGAGTATAAATTGTCTTCCTGGTTCTGCTCACTTCTCTTTGCATCAGTTCATATAGTTCTTCCCAGGATTCTCTAAAACTGTCCCTATAATAATTTTTCCCAACACAATAGTATTCCATTACATTCATATGCCATAAGTTTTTTAAGCCATTCTCCAGTGCTGGATCTGGAGTTGGAAGATCTGAGTTAAAAATCCCATCTCAGACATTTACTGGCTGTGTAATCATGGGCAAGTCACTTAACCCTAATTTTCCTAATCTGTAAAATGGGGATAAATAGAGTACCTATCTCACAGGGTTGTTGTGAGGTTCAAATGAAATATCATATTAATTGTTGTGCAAACTCTTAAGAACTATATAAATTCTAGCTATTATTATAGCTAATTTTTTATTATTGATTTATTATTATTGTTAATTTATGGCTACTTACTAAATTTTTTCTTTCCCACTTTGAAAAGAACTATAATAAATTTTGTTGTAACATGTAGGATGTTATATTACAAGAGATAATGCTTTTTATTTCTTTTAAAAATTTTTTTGGAGGGGGAAAGGCAGGGTAATTGGAGTTAAGTGATTGCCCAAGGTCACACAGCTAGTGTCAAGTGTCTGAGGCTGGATTTGAACTCAGGCCCTCCTGACTCCAGGGCCAGTGCTCTATTCACTGCACCACCTAGATGCCCCTGGTAATTCCTTTTAAATACCAGTCATTTATACCTCAGTATGGATGAATTTCAACTCCTTTTCTATATGGGGGAAGGAAAGAGAGAGAATTAGGCTACTGGATACTAGACAGTCTAGGGTATTTAGGAAATTATACAGACTAGGAAAACATTATAAATTTCATCTACTTAACAATTATTTTAATCCAGTCATGGTAGAAGAAGAGGGATCTAACAGGTGGAAAAAGTAGAAAAATTGGTACAATAATGCAAAAATAGATTTATTACATGCTTTCTGAGTGTAAGACACTATGCTAGGCATTGGAGAGTAGACAGGACATGGCGTTTAGCTAAGGTATGGTCCCTATGTTCATGGAACTTACAATCAGTAAATAAACATTTATTAAGCACCTACTGTGTGCTAGGCACTATTCTAAGTAATGGGGACACAAATATGAAAATGAAAGACAATCCATGCCCTCAAGAGGCTAACAGTCTAATGCAGGAAGGCAATGCACAAAAAGAAGCAAGATAACAAGGAAGGGGAGAAAGAAGTTACTCCAATATAGGGGCTAGATGAAGAAGAGTTCGAGGAATGCAAAAGTGGTGGGAAATGAAGAGATAACTGGCTGGGGAGATCTCTTTAAATGGAAATTTTGGGAATAGTTATTCTCCCTACTCCTCAGTCCTCCAGTCAGAGGGGTAAAGGGTACTGAGGGCACTTATAACCTGGTTGGAGGATAAGACAAAAACCTAGATAGCAGTCATATAAAATATTACATGAAAAACATGTTGGATTCTTTAGTAGATAACTGGTTAAAGGATATGGAACAGTTTTCAAAAGAAGGTTTCCCAATTAAGATTGCTCCAAATCAGAAATGCAAATGGAAACATACTTAAGGTCTTGCCTCACACCTAACAAATTGGTAAAGAAAACAAAATACAGAACTAATCAATGTTGGTGTGACTGTGATAAGGCAGGTACTCAATTTAATGTATTATAGGTGGATCTGTGTTGGTCCAGAAAACAATTTGGAATTATAAGAGATAAGTGACAAAATTTGTCATGCTTTTTATTCCTAACAGAGCATGGGATTCATTGGGCAGCTACCCCATAAAGTCAAAGACAGCAAGAAAGGTCCTGTATATGCCAACATAATGATAGTTACACTTTTTGTGATTGCAAAAACTGGAAACAAATCGAATGCCCTTTGATAAGGGAATCATTGAACACATTATACTATGTGAATATGATGGAATATTGTGCTGTAAGAAAAAGATAAATATGAGGAATTTAGAGAAATGTGAATTGACAGAGTGAAGTAAGTGAAAGCAGCAAAACAATATGCACGACACCAGAAGTCAACTCAAAGAAGAGGAATAGAAATATATCTCTTTTCCTTATAGAGGTGGGAGATTGTGAGTGTGGGAAGCTGCATACACTTGCAACCATGGCAATTGTGTTAATTTTTTCTTTGTTATAAGGGAAAGCTCACTGGTAGGTGGGGTTTGTATATCTGGATATGACTGCAATGCAAAAACAAAAGGCAGCAATAAAACTTTTATAACAGTTCTTTGGAGGCTACAAGACACAGTGCTTTGTGAGGGAGTTCTTTTTCAGGGGAGAAGAGAAAGAGAGCAGTAATTAGGAATTCTGGTATCTGGGGTGAATTTAGTTGAGGGATTGAGAAGCTAACACTTGATTACTCCTGTACAGGCTTGAGGCAGACTAAACAGAGATCATGGTATTTGAGGAACTGAGGAGTCAGACTATTTGAAGCGCAGGGCTTGGGTTGGTGATAACTGGGGGTGAGCAGGTAATGAACTTACTGGTGAGGAGGTAGAATAACCTGTTCCCTAGATGGTGGCAGCAAGGATGTGAACAAGATGGAACGAACTTCTTTAAAAGGCAGCACTATGCCTATTATGATTGCTGAGTGATAGTGGCAGAGGGAAGGTCTGAAAGTGGAAGTGGGAATTAGGTAACAATATGGGAGGATTCTACAAAGTGTAGTGGGAGGGAAGGCAGTGGAGAATAGAATGGGGAAAGATTAGGACTGAGTTTACTATGGGATAAAATGAAGGTGGAGTCAGGGTGCACTGGAGGCTGGGGTGCTCCTCCCTTCATCCTGTATGTACCTTGGGGTTGGTGTACAGGTCAGGCAGTATGTTGGTAGGGGTCTGCTAGAGCCAGCTCAAACCAGCTCTCAAGAGCCCATTGTTAAATTTTCAGTGTTTATACCTCAGAAATTAACAAATGTTTTGAATTAGTGCTTGCTTTATTGTTTTGTTTATTGCATAGATTTAAGAAAATAATGGAGACCATGTTAATGAAGGTCAAACTTTAAAGTGTGTCATGTACATCCATACCCCCACCTCCAAAGAGCTGGTTGTTAAACAAAAACCAGCACACCCATGTACATTGAAGACATTTTGCCCTGATGGGAAAGGGGGCCTTGGATAGAGGAGTGATTGCCTTGGGAATCTGGGGTGGGTGGGGTATGTGTATGACAAGCCACAAGAGTGGAAGGAGGAAATGCCCTACTAAAGTTGACACCTGGCATGTTATCCTTTGTAAGTTCTAGCTCTGGGGGGAAAGCTTTCTCGATGAGGCAGCATTTGATTTAGGGTAGGGATTCTTCACCTTTGTGGATAGATAGGGTTCTGGGAATTTGTTTCTTTTAATATTTTGATAACTATATTTCAGTATAACTGGTTTCCTTTGTAAATCTATGAATTCATTTTATGCATTTGAAAACATGATAGATTGCCAAAGCAGTACACAACACCAGAAAAGTCAAGGACGTCTGCTTTAAAGGATGGATAGTAATTCTACACACAGAGAGAGAAAAAGTCTGGGACCTATGCCCACCGAGGTCAGAGTGTGTCTGTCTCTAGCTCCAGGATGCCTTTGACAGGAAGATAACATTGAAAGGATTGGTAGAAATTTGACAGGTGAAGTGAAAGACAAAAGGCATTCATGGACAGGAACTACTCAAGGATCGATCAATTAAGGAACAGACACTAGCTAGGGTTACTGTCTTGGGATCATGCTGTTTCTCTGAGCAAAGCTTCTAGAATATCTTGTCTTCCTCATTTGAGTTCTGAGATCTTGAAGAGCCCTGAATCTAATCTGGGAGATCTTTGAACATTTCTACTGGTGCCTCTGAAGAAGTGTATCCTTATGACAATAATAATAATAATAATATCTAACATTTATGTAGTACTTTCTTTCTTTCTTTTTTTTGGAGGACAATTGGGGTTAAGTAACTCGCCCAAGGTTACACGGCTAGTTTTTTTTTTTTTTGTGTGGGTTATATAGTACTTTCTAATATTTATATAGTATTTTAAAGTTTGCAAAGCATTTTACACATTATCTCACTTGATCATCACAAGAATCCTAATATTATCCCCATTTTATAGATGAGGAAACTGAGGCTAGAAGAGGTCGACTTGCCTATGGTAATACCACTAGTAAGAGTCTGAGGAAGGATTTGAACTGAGGTCTTTTTTTTTTTTTTTTTTAAAGCAATCGGGGTTAAGTAACTTGCTCAAGGTTACACGGCCAGTTATTTCTGGGTGTGGTGCTGAGTGTCTGAGCTTAGGATTCGATCCAGGTCATCCCTCACTGGAGCCAGTGCTCTTACTCGCTGAGCCACCTGGCCACCAATGAACTGAGGTCTTCTTGACTCTAACTTAAGCCCATGGCTCAAATCCACTATGTTATGCTATATGATGGTAGATGTGCCCTACTTTAACAAAGTATAATATAGGAAATGCTAAATTTACCAGAACAGATAAAGTAGGGGTGGCGGTGGTGGTGATAACTCATATCACAAAATGCACTTTCATTTTATGAAGGGATTTCTAGAGGGTTCCTTTAAATAAGAGCTCCCTTTTTGCACTGAAGTGTTTGTTTGCAAATCATTAACTACTTGACTGAAATCATTAACTACTTGACTGAAAGTTAATGGTGAAAGTGATAGAAACAGTTGTCCGGTGAAGAGCCATCAAAATGATTGGTCACTCCACTTGCTCATTTCAGTGTGACCTGAAAAAATGTGCTCGAGGAGACCAAAGCCTGACCCATTCACTGACACCTCCCAGCAAACCGCTAAGTCACATTAACTGCCCTCAACCCTGACTCCAACTTCTCTTTTCAGATGATCTCACTGTATCTCCCATTGTCATTCTGTTCCCCCCCCCCCCCCCAAGCCTCCTTGTGTTTCTTGTTTTTTAGCTTGTGAGGTTAGAGAGTTCTATTTGTGCTAGATTTTGCTTGCCAAAGTTTGTTACGTCTGCCCTGGAGCACTCAGCCTGGGACAGAGACCTTGATCTTAGTAACTATTGACCAAAAGCTCATAAGCTGATGACTAAATGTCTTACAGGGGGAAGAGAGGGGGTAGTGTAGGGTAGAGAGTGCTCCAATATGGGAAGGACCGTTTTGTAATGTACTGGGCTGTCAAGCATTGGAGGTCTTTAGACAGGCAGAATGAACTTCTAGAGGATTCCTGTTCAAGTACAGGTTGAACCAGATGACCTATACAGTCACTTCTGTACTGAGATCCTGCAAAGCATTTCAGATTATAATGTGTTAATGGGGAATTATGATTCGATTTATAAAACTTCTATTAGTACATGTTGTTTTCTGTAATGTATTTAGCATATGAATTAAAACATCATATAAACTGATACCAGGAAAGAAGAATTAGATTTCCTTTGTGAATGAATAATAAAAAAAAGCACTTACTATGTGCCGGTTTCTGTGCTAGGGATATAAATGCAAGTGAGATACTTCCTTACATTCTTCCCACCCTGAAACCCCTCCTCTGATTGGTGAGTTTCTGCCCATAACCTCTGTTTCATGAATAGTCTAGGTCATCCCTATTCACTTCTTTCCTGACTCTGAAGAGAAAAACTCTTCCTTTATTCTCCTCCTTTTCTAGCTCTCTCTCTCTGTGTGTGTTGTATGTCTTCATGTCCTCAGTGCTTAGCATAGAGTCTGACACTAATTAAGTGCTTAAAAAGTATTCTTTATCTACTAGGGGAGAGAGCATATACAGGGAAAGTATTTAGTGAGCATCTACTATATGTTATTGTGCTGGCCTGTATTAAACGCTGCATGGAATTCGGAAACAGAAGACGGGGTCCTTGTCCTCCCTTGGGGAAGCATTTTCACACTTGAAACAATTGTTTTCTTGTTGAGCCATTCTTTGTGTCTGACTCTGTGACTGCATTTGGGATTTTCTTGGCAAAAACACTGGAGTGGTTTGCCATTTACTTCTCCGGTTCATTTTACAGATGAGGAACTGAGGCAGACAAGGTTAAGTGACTTACCCAGGGTCACACAGCTAGTAAGTGTCTGAGGCTGGGATGCCAAGCATTGTGATAAGTGCCAGAAATAGAAATACAAAAGCAGAGTCCCTGACAGGAGCTTACATTCTAATATGAGGAGACAAAATATCCAGTATAAGGAAGTGGTGGCCAGGAAGGGGTATTCTGGTGAATAGAGCTTTAGGATAATAGACTGACACATTCTTTTTAGTGGTAATCACAGTATTGATTTGATTTTGGTTCCAGAATTGGAAAACGTAGAAACACGATGGCAAGGCAATTGAGAAGAGTGGAAACGGAAAGTATGGCTAGAACCGGTTTAGATATAATGGGAAGCTTCAAGCATTCACTGATCGGGAAGTGAGGAGGGGCAGGAAGGCAGGACAGTGATTTATAGGGCATCTCATTTTGCTATAAAAATCACTTGTCAATTCCATAAACATTTATTAAACTCCTGCTGATTACAAAGCATTGTACTAGACTCCAGAGAAGATACAAAACTTTATGTCTGCTTCCTTTCTAACCCCCTTGGTAGGAATTCTTAGAATAATGTTTACACTGAGTTTAGAGCATCAGCTGACCATTTAAATCAGTGCTTAATATAATATATATAAAATGTAAATATAAATATAGAAATAAAATAAATACGATATAATAGAAAGAAATATAAATGTACTATAATATAAATATAAATAAGCATAGACACAATTAGAGAGAGTATAGTGAGAAATTATGCTTGGATATACAGCTAGATATCAGATTATTTGACCGGTCATTGGAGTTATACTCTCTTATGTATCTTTCCCTTTTACTAACAGTAAGGGTGACTTTTCCTTTCAGAGTTTTTCTTCTTCTCTTCCACGCACTGCTGCCTCCTCCTTTCTCCTTTTTCCTGCTTCCTACTGATTACCTTGTTACTTGACTTGAACTGGAACTGGAAGATTTGGCCTTGGCAGAAATCACCAGGCTTAGCAGAGTAATTTACCCTCCAGTGCACACTCTCCTCCCTTTCTTTTCAGCCCAGCTTCTCCTTCTGTTTATTCCAATGGGTTTCCCTTATAATTCAACATCTACCAACCCTCTCCAAATGAACATAGATGCTCTGTTTCCCTAGCTCCATTATCCCCCTGGAAAATGCTTCACGTATTATCTCAGTATCCAAAAGACTCCAATGATGTAAATAATAAAGGGTTTATCATAGGGTCTAGACCTAGAATGGCCCTTTGAGGTAATCTAGCTTAACCTCCTCCTTTTATATCTGTGTGTGTGTGTGTGTATACCTCGTTGTCATCATTGCTGTTGCTTTTTTCAGTTGTTCCATTGTGTCTGACTCTTTGTAACTCCATGGACCACTGTCCATGGGGTTTTCTTGGCAAAGATACTGGAGTGGTTTGCCATTTCCTTGTTCAGCTCATTTTAGAGATGAAGAAATTAAGGCAAACAGGGTTAAGTGACCTGCCCAGAGTCACACAGCTAGTAAATATCTGAGGACAGATTTGAATGCAGGTCTTCCTGATTTCAGGCCTAGTGTTCTATCCACTGAGCTATCTAGCTGCCCATGGAAACAAGGCCTTGTTGTTGTTATTGTTCAGTCACGTCTGACTCTTTGTGAGCCTGTGGACTACACTGTCCATACTAGTGAGGTGAAATGAGTTGCTTATAGTCATGCATATAGAAAAGGGCAGAGCCAGGGTTTAGACATGCATCTTCTGACTTTAGATTTAATGCTGCTTCTTTCTTTAAAAAATGTAGTAATATCTTTTGTTTTAAGATTACCTTTGTTTCTCAACTTATCTTTCTTCTCCTCTCCCACAAAGCCATTCTTTAGAATAAAGAACAAAAAAAGAGGTGAAAACACAATTTAGTAAAATTAAACAACACACCCACTAAATTCAATACTGTAATGCAATTCTAATGCCCAGAGAGGGGGTTCCCTCTAACTCTGTAAAGAAGGGCAGGAGTTACATTCTTAAATTTTTTCTTTAGCTTGGTCATTATAATTAGTATTCAGTTCAGAGGTTTTTTTTCCCATTTACATTATTGCAGTCATATATATATACATACATATATACATACATATATACATACATATATATATAGTTTTGCTGGTTCTTATTTTACTTTATATCAGTTTAAATGTCTTTGTATACTTCTTATTTTTTATGATGCAGTAAAATTTAATTACACTTCCATACCACAATTTATTTATCTATTTTCTAATCAATTGATATTCCCTTTGTTTCTAGTTCTTTTTCTTACACCAAAAATGCTTAGGGCCTTTCTTTCTATCTTTGACTTTTTGGGGAGTATTTACCTAGGAATAGAATCTTTGGATCAAAGTTACTTTCTTATTCTTCGTTTTTTTCCAGAATAGTTGGCTCATTTTCAGTACCACCGACAGTGTATCAGTGTACTAGTCTTCCTCAGAACTTCTCCAACATTTTCATCTATTGTGACTTCTGCAAATTTGCTGAATATGAAGTAAAACTTTAGAATCTTTATATTTCTCTTCTTAGTGATCTGGAGCGGTCTTTCACAGGGTTGTGAATAGTTTACAATACCTCTTTTTGGGAACTATTTGTTTATATCCTTTGATCACTTATCAATTAAGGAATAGCTCTTGGTTTTATATATTTGTGTTGGTTCTTTGTATATCTTGCATATCAGATGCTTATCACAGATATTTGATGCAAAGATTTTTTTTTTCCACAAACAGCTGCTTCTCTTCTCAGTTGCATTGATCTGGTTTCCAATGTTTATTCTATGCTTTTAATATACTTCTAAATCCCCCAGTTAAACTGAGTTAATTATCTGTGTATATAATGTATCTTCCTATAGAATGTAAGTCCTTTTTTATCTCCATGTCTTATGGACAGATAGGAATACTCAAAGATTATGATTTCATTAGCATGGGTGAACCCACATGGTAGGAACTTCCTTTGACTTAATAAATCTTAGGGATTTTTTCTGAGGCACATGGAGTTTCAAATACTTGCCTGTATTCACAGTTAAGTGTCATAAGCAAGGATATGAGCCCAAGTCTGCCTGAGCCCAAACCCAGCATGCATAAAGAGAAAGTTAAATGTTTGTTGTATTGATTAATAATCAATCTTATTCTGCATATAGGGAAACTGATGCAGAGACAAAAATTTCTCTTTTTGGATCTTATACTAGAACTTATTTTGAGCTCTGTGTCTCTTGTCTCTGAGCCCACTGATTCTCACATTGTCAAAAGACTCCAGCACTTGGTCCCCCTCAATATGCCATGTATTGAGACATCAGCCCTTGAAAGAGTGAGATACTCTGTGGGCACTACTCAATTAATATGAGTTAATGATGATAGCCCATAGCTGAAATATTCTGTCCAAAATATAACCTTTTTTTTCTCCATCAGGGAAGATTTATTCCTATTTGCCTCTTAAGTTTGAAGCAGTCAAAAAAGGCACCCTATTTCTTTGTACTTTCAAATCCAATGAAGCAATTTACAGTAACAGATGTCAGATCATTTGTAAATATTTTATCTTCCAAAGTAGCCTCAGGTGTTTGAGTTCTAGTTAGACTTCTTCAGTCTGGCATGCCTGTAATTGGCCTCAACCACACTCTGACTTCTTTGTGACTAAGATATAACAGACAGCCCTATTCAGTTTGCCTAGGCTGGGTCCCTCCTTCTTACCGCTGAGTTGACCTCTGCCTTCAAGTTGCCACAACTTGGGTACAATCAATCCTTCATTCAACCTATGTGGCTAGTGAGGGCTTCCTACGTGGAAGACCCTCTACTATATATTCTATGACCCAGGTAGTCCCTTCTGCACTTCCCCAGGGTATAGAAATGGCAAAAATACCTTGAACCAAGGTTGTTTCCCTAGCTCTTCACTCTTCTCCACCCCCTTCATTGTGTTGGCCAAGCTTAGACTCCCTTGATCTAAGAGGGGGGTAAATAACAAATGACTTCCATATTTCCTTTTATTAAGTGCCTCCTATATTCGGAGTACTTTGCAATCTGATATAAAGTTTAGGTAAGACAGAGTCCTTTCATTATGGAGCTCACAAACACACAAAACACAGAATTGTGTTGCTGATAAATAGCAGTGCATGATAAGTGCATTAAATGGCTTACAGAACAATATTCTATGAGCCCTGGGAGGAAGATCCTTGTGAAGGCAGGACAAGACTCTCATCATTAGATTATAAACTTCCCAATTAAATTCAAATTAATAAGCATTTATTAATTACCTACTGTGTTGCAAGACATTGACCTAGGTGCTAAACAAAGACAGCCTTCGCCCTCAAAAAGCTTCCATTCTCTTGTCACTAGTGTCTAGCACAGCTCTCTATACATTATAAGTGCTAAAAAATGTTTATTGAATTTATTGAGTTGCATTCTTGCATTTAACCCTTCCCTTTCCTAGGGAAGACAAGACATTGCACAGTTCAGCAGGGGCAGGGAAACTATAGCCTTCTAGATCCTTGGGTTTGGCCTTTTGACCAAGTCCAAGTTTTACAAAACAAATCCTGTTATTAAGGGAATTTGTTCTGCGAAGTTTGGATTTAGTCAAAGGGCTACACTTGAGGAACTAGAGGACCACATGTGACTTCGAGGTTGCAGGTTCCCTACTACTGGATTATAGAAATTGGCTATTTTCCCCACATTCCCCTTGCCCCCACCCCCCTAATATACTGTACAATATTGGTTCACAAACTTTTTGGTCTGAGATCTTTGCAGTATTAACATTTTTTGAGTATTCTGATGAACTTTTATTTTTGAGCATTCTGATGAACTTTTGTTTATATGGATTATATCTAGTGATATAATTACATTAGAAATTAAAATAAATACATTTTATAGATATTTATTAATTTTAAAATAAAATAATTAGCCCTTTACATGTTAACATAAATATCATTTTAATGAAAATAACTATATTTTCTAAATCACAAAAATTGAGTGAAAACATTTTTGAATGTTTTTAGAAATCTCTTTAATGTCTGGCATAATAGAAAAGAGTTAGATTTTCCTATCTGCTTCTACATTCAATCAACTGTTGTGATATATTGTTTTGTTTGAAGTATATGAAGGAAATCTGACCTCAGACAGAGACAGAGTTGTAAAAGGAAGTCTGAATATTATTATTAAAAAGGGTTTTGATCTTGTGGACCCCTAAAAGGGTCTTGGGGATTCCTCAGGGTCTGGAGACTATACTTTGAGAAACATTGCAGTCAAATATACATATTAGGCTCAGTTTCACATTTGCTTTTCTGCCGTTCTCTCCTCTGTTCCTATATGATCTATTAAGAGTAGGAATCTTGTGGAAGTAGTTAGATCTAGGAAAGGGAACCATGTCTAGATGGACCAACTGGTTATCATATGCTCTTTCACATGGCAGCACATGGGAAGCCTTGGAGGCTGTACTGAGCTGGAACATAAGCATGAACTATGCTCTTGGAGTCCATATTTACACATATTATAATTCTATAACACGAATGATTCTGTTATTCGCTATTGAGACCTCTCTCTTTCCCAAGGTATATCGTGGTTGTGAAATGGGAGGGAAATACTCAAAGGTCTGCACAACTCTGTTCCTGAAGGGAAGCATGGAAAATTAACAAAAGACATTGCATGCAGTACACTAGACTTTGACTTTGGTGTTAAACAACATTAGCTCAAATCTTTTGACTACTTATCTGACAGTTGAGGTGAAGCAGAAAAAAATGCTGTTTGTGCGCTTAAAGTTCTGTCTTTGTTAGGTCTCCTTTGTGACCTTCAGTTCATTTCTTAATCTCTCTGGGCCTCATTTGAAGTATTTGGACAAGATATCCCCTAATCCTATGAACCCTTTGGGATCTTTTGGTATTCTGGGTAGATTTGGCATTTGGAGCTGCATTCTTCTGCCCTCCCCATTTTTAGACAGAATGTTTGAAGCATAAAAATCCATATTAGACAGACAACAGTTTTGTTTTTAGCTGGAGGAAGTAATAATGGGGTGGAGTAATGATTTTTCTTTCTCTCTGTGGAGGGATATTCTAAGACAAGGAGAGTGGTTGGTCTCTCTTGTGAATTGTGTCCTCAGTGGATAGCATCTACCAAGGAGGGCTAGAGTTTAGATTATAGCCCAAAGGATAAAGGTTATACTTAAGTCCTGAAAAAGGCTTGTTACTGCAGTAATGCAGAGTAGCTCAAATGAAGGAATAGTGTGGCATGTCCCTCTTGAGAGACCTTTCAGAAAAGTCTGGACAGCTTTCTTTCTGAAATTATTTGGATATAGACCTACCTGGAGACAGAGGCAATGGGCAACCTCTCCAGACCTTTCACTGCCTTAGGACTCTTTCAATATTTTTTTTGGAGGTGGTCTAGCAGTGAGTGGAAACAACTCATTAAATCAGAACAGTGCATTAAACATGATTTATTCATAATGAACTATCACTTCCCATCAATATAAGCCAGATTTCTGTAAGATGTCCTCCCTCAGAAATATACTCGACATGCTGCATAATGTCCTCATAACACTTTCCTACATATGTCTCTCTACCCCTTAACTTCCCCAGTAAAATGCATATGCCAATTATATTTCCCACTTGTGACATTTCTTTCCTCTTAACATTTTCTTTCCTACATCCTTCAGAGAATTTTGCACAGCTTATGGTTCTGGCAAAGAATTTTGGGTATTCATTGGCCCTTTGCAAGGCATTCCCTTGGGTCCCACATCTACCTCTTCAGGATGGTTTCAGCATATTTTTCTCTTAAGTTTTGGATGCATTCCTAATGTTGGAGATGGTGGGAATATTTTAGAACTCTGTTTGACCTGTCTTCTTATCCAAAATATCACATTAATTCAACTCGACATACATTTATTAAGCATCTATAATGTTTGCTATGCTAGATGCTGTGTGTATAAAGATGGAATAAAATATAGACCTTGCCCTCAAGGAGCTTATGGTCTAATCAGGTTAGAAGATGTATACAAGTAACTATGATACAAAGGAACACTAGTATTTATATCTCCAGAGCCTAGCTCAGTGTTTGCTTATGATCATTTACTGTTGAATTGAGGTGAGGTTAATTGGATGGTTCAAACAAAGTGCCATGAGAAGTTTGAGGAGGGAGAAATTGCTTTCAAGAAGTTGGATCAGGAAAGGATTCATGGAGGAGATGGCACCTGGGTTAGATCTTGAAGAAAGGGAGGAATTTCAAAAAGTGGGCTAAAGTAGGGGATAGTGGGGAGGCCATTCCATGTGTGGAGGGCAGTGTGAACAAAGGTACAGAAAGAACATAGCCTTCAGGGAATATGGAGGTGGTATTTTCTCTGTGCTCTGCTCTGGTCAGTTGGAGATTTTGCTTAGCTCTGGGCACAACTGATTAAGGATGCTGATAAATGGGAGAAGTGTTCAGAAGGAAGCAATAAAGAGGGTGAAGGGCCTTGAGTCTGTGCTCTACGAGAGCCAGTTGAAGGAACTGGGAATGTTTAGCCTGGAGAGGAGAAGACATAGTGATGACAACTTTTTTCAAGAGTTTGAAGAATTGTCATATGAATGGAAGTTTAGACTTGCTATATGTGGCTACTCTTGATTGGGGGTGGATTTTTTGTGGACTGTAAGGGAGCCCTATGGGCAATAATGCAGCTCCAGGGTAGGTAGCCAATCCCTACCCCACCTCAATCCTTAGGGGACAGGGACCTAGCAAGGTTAATAGAAACAACTGAGACCCTTTGTCAACCCATCTAGCACCTGTCATCCATATTGAGAACTATCATATTAACAAAGATGTAGGGTTGGAAGGAAACTCAGTGACTATCCAGGCTAAAGTTTTATAGATGAGGAAGCTTAGTTTAAGTGGCTTGCCTGAGGTCATATGGTAAATAAATGTTAAAGGTGGGACTGAGCCCAGGTCCTCTTTGCTCTTTTCACTGCACCATCAAATGGGACCTCTAGAGGAAATCATTGATTTTTCTAATCCTTGGCAGGATTGCCTGTGACCCATCCTGGAGATAAGTATCTTTCTACAACACAGGGATCATAGGATTATAGAATGTAAAACTAGAAAGGACTTTAAAGGTCATTTAATCCTTTCCTCTCATTTTATGGATGAGATGGCAGAGGGAAAGGAACTTTTGCCAAGTCACAAGGATAATAAATAGATGATCCCAGATTTAAGCACAGGGTCTTTGACTCTGAATCCAGTCCTGTCTGATTGAAGTACCTTTGACTCATAGACCCTGATTAAGGGGGAAAGATATCCTGACATCATCCCTTCCCACCAAGACCATATGGGGATCCATTTCAGTTTTATTCACACTGTTTCCAGCAGTGACAGTACCCAGTCATCTGGCTTCCTGGAAAAGGTAAGTGTGTATGTGTATGTGTGTGTGTGTGTGTGTGTGTGTGTGTGAGTGATAGACCTGGGGCTCAAGTAGAAGGGCCAGGCACTTAGCCTCAACCTCCACTGTACTTCGAGGGCCCTGGCTGCACGTGCAGGTGTTCAGCAGCATAGATACCAGAGAATGTAGCTGCTACATAGCAAGATTAGTTAAACTAGGAAGTTACCAGCAGGCCAAGTTGGGGTGTGCTCCTTCCCTAGTGGTCTCAAGCTAGTGACCTGGAGGATTTGTTTCATGCCATGGATGGTGAACTTCTCTCCCATCCTCCCCAGACAACCCAAGTCTTGCTTTGTGTGATTTAACTCAAGAGAAGTTCTTTGTATTCGTCCCCACTGTAAAACTTCAGAGTTATGGCTCTGAATGGCGGTATCAC
>NW_027187372.1:931181-941507 GCF_028583685.1 Petaurus breviceps papuanus
TCCCCACTGTAAAACTTCAGAGTTATGGCTCTGAATGGCGGTATCACGATCAGGAATAGAGAAGTTGAGAGGGAGCACCCTTCTGTTAGGGGTGGTGATGGAGGAGATGATGAGTTAGTTTGGGAAGTGATGTGCGTAGAATGTTGCTGTTTGTCCTTCATTCTCAAAGAGGATCAGGACACCAGGAAGGTGATGCCCTGACTTGCAAGTGAATTGGATTTAAGTGAGGGGGGCTGTGCAAGGTCACCAGCCTCATGCTCTCCTCCAGAGCCATCTGGGTCCAGTGGCCAGATATGGATCAGGATAACTGGAGATGACCCTGAGGTCCTTGATGACACTAAAGGAAGGGATTAACCAGTGAATGAAGAGAGAATAGATGGGGGCAGGGGATCAGTTTTTCCCTTGGGGATAGGAGAGGGAGACCCAATGCTACCTCTGCTCTTGCTTCACTATAGGAAGGAAAACTGTGCCAGATGAGAGGATGGGAATGCTTGTTCCCCGCTTCTCCTTGGCTAGGTTTGATTTACTTACTAGAGAGGAAGAAAAGAAGTTCATGCTATGTGCCAGGTTGATCCTCACAACAACTCTGTGAGATAGGTGCTATTATGATTCCTATCTTGCGGTTGAGGAAACTAAGGCAGACACAGGTTAAGGGACTTGCCCAGGGTCACACAGCTCATAAGTACCTGTGGTCAAATTTGAATTCAGATCTTTCTGATTCCAGGCCCAGCACTCTATGCTCTGTGGTATCACTTAGCTGCCTCCAGGCAGCCTTCAGCTGAACACAGACTTTGATTTCTTGTGTCTTTTTTTGACAGAAAGATTGCCAGCGTCACATGGCACTGATTCTTCACAGTTTTTCACGTGCATGAGTTAGGTAGCTCTTTTGTTGTCTCTGAGGAGTAGAGGAAAGGCAGGTAAATCGTGTTACCTTTCCAAACAGTGAAGAAAGCCTGTCATCCCCATATACCTGTTCACATGCTTTGAAGGAGGCAGAGCTTATGACATTGCTTTTCACCCTTAGGAACAACATACTTATCTGTTCCTCCCTTTCTCCCGTCTCTACCCCCAAACAAAAAAGACTTCAGGCACTGTACTAGGCTGTACAGCGGATGGAGTGATTGTCTTGATTTGGAGTCAGGAAGATGTGAGTTCAAATCTGACTTCAGATACTTGCTAGCAGCAAAGCCCTTAGCCTGTCTCTCTTGCTTTCCTTATTTGTAAAATGGGGACAATGATATTGCCTACTTTCTAGAGTTGTTATGAAAATCAAGGAGGATCATGCATGTAAACCACTTTGCATAACTTACAGTGCTGGATAAAGGCTAGCTGTTGTCCTTGTTAAACAAAGAAAAGAATAAAATTGTCCTTGTCCTCAAGGATCTAATGGTCTATTATGCGAGACAACATGTACATATGTAGGTATTTACAAAAGAAATCCAAGTTAATGAAAATGGGCAAAGGTACCAGCAGGGGAAGGACAGGAGGGGGATTAGGAAAGACTTCACCTAGAAGAACATTGGTGATTAAGTTGAGTCTTGAAAGAAATTAGAGATTCTGAGAGGGCGAGGTAGAGGAGGAGTACATTCCATACATGGGGGCTCATGGGATGGGAGATAAGACTATTGTAGGTGCGCTTCGCTGGTATGTGGGAAGGGGAGTATCATGTCAGAAGACTAGAAAGGTAAATTTGGGGCCAGGTTGTGAAGGGCTTTAACTACCAAACAAAGAAGTTTATATTTGATCTAAAATGAGAGCCACTGGGTTTTATAGAGTAGGGAGGGACATAGTGATCCCTGTACTTTAAAGGAAACTTAGCTTTGGTTGCTATGTGAAGGAGGCTGTTGCAGGAGTCTGGGTGAGAGACAATAAGGGCTGAAGTAAAGAGGTGACTTTTTTTCTTGGAGGGAAGGGGATCAATGTGGGAGCTATTGTGGAAATCGAAATGATAAGATCTGGCCACTGATTGGCTATTTGGGTTGAATGAGAGTGAGGAGTCAAAGAGGACACCCAGGTTGTGAATAACTGGGTTGCCATGTCATGTCCCTTCTTTTGAGGAGCTATTCTACCACCCTTAATCTTCCCCCAATTCTGGTACCTTTGATGATCAGGTGACATGTCTCATGTTCTACTCTGTTGCATGTTGTTATGTCCTGAAGAGTGTGATTTGTTCCAACTGAACTACAAAGTCATGGCGCATAGGGACGATGTCATTAGGCCCAATGCCGAGCAAATTGTAGATAGCTGATGAAGGTTTATTGAGTGGCTTGACCTATGGCACATTCAAATGTCAAGGCAGGATGGGACAGTAGAAAAAGCACTGAGTTTGTAGCTGGAGGACCTGGGTTCAAGTCCCACTTCTGCTATTCATTGCGTGACCTTAGATAAATCATTACTTTGAACCTTCTTTTCTGCATAAATGGTAGGGGGTTGGCCTAGATGATCTCTGAGGTTCTTCTTGGTTATACCCCTGTAATACTGGGAGTTAGGCTTCTTGGTTTTAGTATCATGATCCACTTGATTTCCCCTCTTTTCTTGCCCCTTCTTCAGCTAGGGAGGCCAATAGCAATGGGGGTGGGGGGGAGACAATATGGTATTGACAGATTTTATTTTATTTTTATTGAGAACTTAACAAACACCAAAGGAAACGAACATTTCCATATGTAAGCTAGAACAGAAAAAAGAGGATTGTGGATGAAACTGAATTTCTACTATGTACACCTTGCTTTTTCTTTTAAGTATACATTTAAGAAATTCAATATGTAACTTTCAAAGCTGTTTGGCTTGTTGGTGTTTCCTTCTGTCCTTCCTTCTGTTCTTTTCTATGCATTTTAAAAATGTTCAATAATCTTTTCCTTTTTTTCTGGCAAACCTATGCTGCTTCTCCTCTCTCTGGGACCTCCCTTCCTGCATCACGATGATAAAACAGACAAATAAAACCTTTGTAACAAAGCAAAACATCTCCCTGCCTCACTGGCCAAATCTGAAAATGTATGTCTTATTCTCAATTCATTACTTCTTGGTCAAGAGGTGGGGAGGCTGCATCACTCTTGTTCCTTGGGAATTGTAGTTGTATATGCATTCATCAGAGTTCTTAAGCATTGCAGTTATTTTTCTTTACAATTTTGTTTTTCTTGTACACATTGTTCTCTTGGATCTGCTCCCTTCCCAGCACATCATCTCATATGAGACTCTCCAGGTTTCAACTGTTGCATTTGTCATTTTTTATGTTATGGCATTTGTTTCATTACATGTATATACCATAATTTGTTTACCTAGAACTCTATGCACACTTGTATTTGACCTTGATCAAATGGCTTCACCTCTCTGAAGTTCTTCTCCATTAAAAGAAAATGGGGGAGAGGACACAGAGCTTTCTTCTTGGGTGACCGGGAAGACAAACCATTGAAGATGATTTACAATGATAGGAAGTTCTGGCTGAAAAGATGAGTTTTTCCTCATGTCACAGGTTTTATCAACCTCTTTTTTGTTGTTGTAATTTTAGAATTTTAATTGTTTCTATTATGAAAACACAAAAAGATAAAACTTAACCCTTTTTTTCTTGTCTCCTCCCAGTTCAAAATGCTTACATCTCTCAACGGCCAGCATCCCCTTAGATCTGCAATTGGGTTCAACATTTTCAAGCTTCAATACAATGTTCTTTGTGTTCTTGACCCTCAAATTTGGCCTTGATGATCACCACAGCACCATTTCCCCATGGCCCCTTCTTCTGTGGTGTTGCTTTGTGGTATTTGTGACATTTCCTGCAGTGAGTTCTGTTAATTTGGGGGATATTAACCACGCCAGCTTCGGGAGAGTTAGCACAAATAGAGAGAACCCTATTAGTCTCCATTTAGGACCACCATAAGACTGGCCTTGGAAATTCAGCATCCCCAGCACAGACATGAAGTTGTAGCCTTGCTAGGCAGAGAGCATTTCATGTACAGTTCAGAGGAATTCTCTTTGAGAAGCAGCATGGCATGATAGATAGGGGGTTGGGCTCCAAATTGGGAAGGTCTGGGTTTCAGTACTGCTTCTGTCTGTCTTATACCATCTGTGTGAAAAATCCTTTAACCTCTCAGTGCCTGAGGCAACTAGAAATTGCAATACAGTTGCAGATCTTCATGAGAAGAAGGGGGGTGTTCCTCACTGGAAATTCTCTCCACTGATGAAATCACAAATTGCTTCCCTTTGCCTTCAGAAAAAGGAAGAAAGGAATCTATGGCCTTGCAGAATGAAGGACTTATTTTTCCTCAGGAGTAGGAATCATAGGAATCATAGAGGTGGAATGGACCTTGGAGACCAGCCCCTGGTGTTACAGATGAGAAAACCTAGAGAAGTCTAGAGAGGAATAGCCACTTGACCAAGGTCACATAGGAAGTAAATGGTAGATCTGACATATAATCCCTGTCCTCAGACTTCAAGTCTAGTGATTTTTTTTTTACTAAAACAAGACTATGTCTACATTTTTCTTTCCTTCTACAAATGAATTTTTCTCATTTCAATCTAATTTAGATTTTCAGATACTTTAATTATTTCACATATTTCATGATGTAAAGTAGGTGGCTTGACTTTGGCATTCTCTGCCTTGTTCTTAAATCTCATTAATTGTCCTCCTCTTGACTCCCTGCCTGTTTCTGGTCACAGCCATGGCTGCCTTACCTAACTTTCTTCCCTAAAGTGTCTGGCGCTCTCTCTGCTGGAAAGTCAATTTCCTTGCTAAGGTGTTCACTGATAAAGACTTAAGGTGTTATGCCTCCCAGGGCTAGAGGATTTGCCAGCTATGTGGAAAAAAATAATGAAAACCCTAACCTAAGTTAATTAAAAGTTAGCAACTTTTGAAATTGGATTGATAAAAGTTGTCTGTCCACCCCTTTCAGTAAGTAGAAGTTAAATTAAATGGAAGGAAAGAAAGAAGCATTTATTAAGCACCGACTATGGTGCTAGGCATTGCAATAAGTGCTTTACAAATATTATCTCATTGGATCTTGATAACAACAGGGGAAGATAGGTACTATTATGATCCCTATTTTTCAGATGGGGAAACTGAGGCAGATAGAAATTGAGTGACTTGCCCATAGTCACAGCTAGGAAGCAGCTGAGGCTGGATTTGAATTCAGGTCTTTCTGACTTCAGGACCAGTGCTCTATTCACTATGGCACCACCTATTTGCCTGTCTGGAAAGGTGAAAGTGATCATTATCTGGGAAGACTTCTGTGCACAGACAAAGAAGGAAGAAAGCAGAACAGAGCAAACAGTTTACATGATAACCATGATAATATAAATAGAACCATGATAGCTACAACAACAAAACCCTGAAACTGATGGCTGTGTGATTATAACACTCCAGCTTTGCCCCAGAGAGGACACAAAATACAGCTCCCTCTTTTCTCAGCAGAGGTTGGGGTCTATGGGTGTGGAATAGTGCAGGTGTTGCCAGACTTGACCGAAGTGTTGATTTTCCCACTTTCTCTTTTTCATTTCCAAATCTATAACTCTTCTGCCCAGAGAGCCATCTTTCAATGCACTTTCCTTGCAATGTATGAAAAATGGCTCTCTGGGCAGGAGAGTTATAGATTTGGAAATGAAGGTGATATAAAAACAAAAGATAACTTAAAAACCCTTTCACTCTTCATTTTTCTTATCACATTTTTTTTTTTTCATAGAATTCACCATTGCACTTAAGTCTTCTGTGCTTGTAACGCATCATAGTCATTCGGGTATCTGTGTCCTTTCCCCAGCTCCTACTTTAGATTGTCTTTAGGTAAGCAGACCTTGAGTAAATGTTCAGAGAATTTGGATCTCGGGAGGGACCTCAGAGGACAGCTAGTCTGATTCAGGCCTGAATGGGAATCTTCTCTACCATATCCCAGACAAGTACTCCCTCAGCAATTATTTTCTGACAAATCTGTTATGTCCTGAGGTAGCTCATTCTGCTTCTGGATAGCTCTAAATATTAAAAAGTTTTTCTCAAATCAAATCTAAATCTGCCTGTCACTTTCCCCCATTATTCCTAATTCTGCCCTCTGAGGTTAGGTGCAACAAATTTTAGGTGATCTATTGAGGCGGCTTAAAAGGGGAGTCTCACAGAAGGATCAGATGAGTCAGTCCAGGGGACCAATAGAGTCACATGCAGCCTCAAGGCTTCAAATTTCCTACCCCTGAGTTAATCAATGTTGAAAGCAATGGACTGTTTTATTCAGGAATTAGGGGCAACCAAGCAAGGGAAATAGTGAAACATTTGCCAACAAATTATGGCAAAGAGCAGGCATCTCTAAACTGAATGAGGGTTGGGGTTGGGCAAGGAATTGATCTGTCCAGGATTGTTTCTGACCAGGTTATCTTGGGTTTGATGGTCTTTAGGCTAAGGTGGAAGTTTTGATGGTCTTTAGGCTAAGGTGGAAGTTTTGAATTCACAATAGTTCTATGACAGGTAGCCTCCTGGCCTTGACACATCATCATACCAGCTTGATGAGTAGGACTCCTTGGTTTGTCTTCATCCCATGCATCGGGATAGCTCCAGGGTGCCAAAGAGGGCCAGTTGTTTTTCTGGGAGGTGTACAGCATTGACCTTGCTTGGGGGGATATGATTGGGTTCTCATTTTTGAGAAGTCACAGTTAGAGAGGTGCCAATCACTGAGGTTCCATATACAATAGACATTCCAAGCATGGAAAATTCTTGGCAGATTCCAGAGAAGGGAAGGGATGCCAGGGAGGGGAGAGGGGTATGAGTAGAGCAGAGACTATTCAAGAAAGACTAGACCGTGAAAACCAAGAGTTTTTCAGACTACAGCAAAGTCTAATCCATATTCCATTTGATAGCCTGTCAGATCCCTGAAGACAGCTGCCATGTCTCCTTCAAAGTCTTCTCTTATCTATGCTAAACAGTCCCAGTTTCATCCACTGAAGCCTTTCCCTATCCCTCAGCTGCCAGGGTCTCTACTCCCACAAATTTTCTTGTACTTACTTTGCATAGACCTATAGGATATATGACACGTTGTCTCTTCTGTTTGAATATAAGCTCTCTTAGGGGCAGAGACAATTTCATTTTTGCATCACCAAAACTGAACACTTTCTGGTACAGAGAAGGGGCTCAATAAATGTTTGTTTTGATTGATTGATGTAGCATGATCTCTATGTCCTTCATCATCCTTATCTCCCTCCATCTAACTCAATTGAACTGAATCATGAGTTGAACCCAATAGCATATTGGTCCCTCTGGAATATGAGTAACACTGTTCACTATCCATGAGTATTATATTTCATATATATAATAACATATTTTCAGATTCAACGAACAGCTTTCTTTTTAGTCAGGCCACAGAAGTAGACTGATTTTCTTAGAATATATTCTGCTTTGCAGGAAAACAATCTTGTTTTTAGGATTCCAATTCAGCAAAACCTATGCTAGTTTACTGGATGAAACACTTTTTTGAAAGTCAATGCACTATAGATATTTTGGAATAACGAGAGTGAAGATATTTATAACTAAATGACAACTGAAAGCTATTTCCATAGAAAACCTCTTCTAGACTTTATCACTCAAAAGATAACAAAAAAGGTATGAAATGCATCTGAATTAGAAATAATGAAAGTATCTGAAAATCAAAATTAGACTGCAATGACAAAGTCAGTTTGAATGAGGCAGAAACAAGTTCAGTTGTATAATAGACACCGTTTAAATTCTCTTATTGATCGCCAGCAAAAAGTTCCATTTCAAAATATATGTCTACTGGTTTTCCTCTTTGAGTCTTGCCAAGACAGTGGAATGTCTATGGGCACTTAGGAAATATGGAGTGGGCAGCATCAGCAGATTATGGTCGGAGGTCAGGACCAGAATTTGAGCTTTTTAGGATATAATCAGAGCCCTAGAGAACAGTCATAAGGAAGACAGTTTGGAATCCAAATGGCCCTTGGACTTTAGGTAGGATAAACTGCATAAAGAAGAACAAAAGGTTCTTTTCTTCTTAATTGTGCTAGGATTTCTTTTCAGCAATACTGAGAGGAGAGATAAAGAAATGAGGCTTTTTCAGCTAGGGACTGCTACTCCATGTTAAATGAAGCGAGCTGAGGTGCTCTATGCCTTAGGCCTGAGCACACTGTTTATAATTGACTGAGACTAGTTCAAGTTAGGAAATTCTTGACTTAATTAGATATACCTGGGAAAGTGCCATTTAGTAGGTGGATGGGAACATTTCAATATGAGTTACTACCAAGCTATTCCTTGCTCAGAAATCTCCACTTTTTCAAATCCTGGGCAAAGTACAGCATGAGGGTTGAAGACAAAAGATATTAAGTAACTTGTCAGCAAGGATAGGAATTGAGACTGGACCTGTGAATTTCATCAATGTAGGGAAATTCTAGGTAAGAAACCTACCTCTACTACTGTAGGTATCTTCTTTTCTGCAATTTACCTTTTTAAAGTTCCTTTTGGCACCAATTGGTTAAGTGCCCAAATTCATATAGTCAGAATATGCCAGAGCTGTGTGGCCTAAGTCAAATTACTTCACCTTTCTGAGCTTCAGTCATCTTATCTATAAAATAAAGGGATTGAATTAGATGACCTCTGAGGACCCTTTGTACTGATTCTATAATCCTTCATTACTAGGCTTACTGTGTTGTACTCTGAATCCTAAAGTTTAAAATCATAGATTTTGATTAGAGTTGGAAGATCTTGAGCTGAAGGTACCTTGGGTGTCATCTAATCCAATACTTGAAGGATGAATTTCTTTTTTCAACAAGTTCATCTTGCCTTTGCTTAAATATCATCAGGTCTGGGGAGCTCACTGCCTCACAAAGCAACTTACTCCTATTTGGATCAGCTCTCATGGTTAGGTAGTTTGTACTGCATCCAAATGGTCTCCCTGGAATGTCTACATTTTGGTCTTATTCCTTCCCTGTGGAACCACAAAGAATAAGTCTACTCTTGTTTCCACATGGGAGTTCTGTTATTCAATTATTGTATTAATAAGCATAAGGGAAGGAATAGAAATACAACTCAATTGAACGAAATAATTAAACATCTCCTATGTTCAAAAAGCTGATTGACATTGGGGTCAATCCAAAGATTCAATTCAGTTAAACATTTATTAAATTCTGACTGCAGGCAGCATATTGTTCTTGAAGCTCAGGGGCATATAAAATTTAGATAAGGCTGTCCCTGCCCTCATGGAGCTTACAATCTAGTCAGTCAGTCTGGTATCTTTCATTTACAGTGACAATGATAATCTGGTAGATGCCACCAGAATGCATACGATAGTCAGTCAATAAGCATTTGTTAATTGTCCACTATATATATGTTAGGCACCCTGTTAAGCACTAGCGATACAAAGAAAGGCAAAAGAAGGTTTCTGCCCTTGAGGAATTCACAATCTGAACGAGGTTTTCTTTTCCACATTCATTTTCTGGTACAGTTTCTTGCTAAGAATGCCAACAAGAGGTCACCTCCCATGGCTAGACTATTTCCTTGACCCCAAAGACATTCCATGAAGGGGGTTAGATAATATATTGTCTTTCCTTATGAGTGCAGAGAGAGCAGGAAGTTGACTTGTGTTGGGTCATAATTTTGCCATAATGCTGAGTGTAAGGCAGCTCCTTTCCCTGTATTCTCTATGGTCTATTGCCTTCCAGTTTCTATTTAGAGGGTTGATGGCTGATTCTATATTTGGTCAGGGTGTTCTACTTGTGTTTTACGAATCAGATTCAAGGAAGATGAGTTAATTAGACAAGTTCAAGAGCTCAGAAACTGGGAGTCAGGCTCCTGAGCCCCAACTATTCATTACCCCCTGAGGCTGCCTGGGATAAAGTGACTGTTTGAGGGATCAGGACTTCCCGCTATTTGCATTATAAGGGATCTGACTTTCCCCAGGAATCTAACAAAAACCTTGACTTCCAAATATATTTCAGCTGGTTACATTGACTAACGAATGACTTGAATGCATGTTAAATACAAGGACTTACTAGGGGAGAAAAATATTGTTTAAGATTTAGTATTTGCCCACTATAGTTGGTCAGCAATCTGCATCTTTGGAAAAAAAAACTTTTAAATGAAAAAGTTCAGAGGTCCAGTTAAACATCTGAATTATCTGACCTATAGGAATTTGTGAATGAGAAAAAAGAGTCTATTACAGGACCCTTTCATATCACAGGAGTCTATCATAGTAGATACCAAACAAATAGATTTTGAAATAACAATCATAATAATTTATATAGCAGTTTTAAGGTTGGCAAATTACATGCTAATTTTATTTGAACTTCATAACAACCCTTTAGACTACACACACACACACACACACACACGTGCACACAAACACACACTCTATTTAA
>NW_027187372.1:941517-943869 GCF_028583685.1 Petaurus breviceps papuanus
CTTCACCCTTACCCTTACTTAGTCCAGTGCCTTGTACATAGGAGGGGATTGTTTATTGATGTGAATTTAAAGATCATTTCTGACTAGAGTGGTCATTGAAGTTATCATGGAGGGAATAATATTTGAGTTGGACCCTGAAAGATGAATAGGATTTCAATTGACAAAAATTGGTGTGGGAGATACATTCCAGGAGTAGGAAATGACATATGAGTAAAAGACTGAACTAGTATGATGTCTATGGGAATACAAAGAATGGGGCTAGACAAAAAAGAATATGAATGGAAACTCAGTAGGACTTGGCAATTGATTGGATGCTATGGGAAAAGTGTATTGATAAGAGGAAAAAATAGTGTAGTCGACAAAGTACAGGTATACCTGGGGTCAAATCTCTCCCCACACTGACATTTAATAGATGGGTTGTGTGACTGTGGGTAAGCAAGTCACTTAACATCTCAAAACTTCCTGGAGCTCCCTAATATTTACCTTCTAAATTGTAATCAGAAAGGATTTGCATTGGTGGAAAGAATTCCTTATGCTGGTGAAATCCTAGATTCTTCCTGTATTTCCTAGTTATAAATCATTCTATTGTATGTCAGCAGCAGAAAGATAAAAAATGAGACAGTCTCTGCCCTAGAAGAGCTTCTATTCTATTGGAGGGATAAAGCATGTATACAAATAACTATATATAAGATCATTTGAGGTGGAACACAAGACTAACAATTGGGTACAGAACAAGTGAGTTGTTGTTAACAGGTCAGATGTCATCTTGGAAGGTGAGTATCTGGGACAGTGCCCACGAAATCTGTGCTTGACCCTGGACTGCTTTTTATGTTATATTATTTTATTTAAACCTAATTAAATTTTTTTCAAGGACCTATTTTTTCTCCCCTCATCCCACTCATTTGCATTGAGAAAACAAGACAAACAAAATACCATCACAAACATGTATGGTTAAGCAATCTGTCTCATCATGAGTCCTATGGAATTGTGGTTGGTCATTGTGTTGATCAGAGTTTCCAAGACTTCGAAAGTTGTTTGTCTTTACCATAGTGTTGTTATTGTATGAAATGTTCTCATTCTACTTACTTCATTCTTTATCAGTCCATACATGTCTTCCCAAGTTTCTCTAAGGCTCTTACTTTCATCATTTCTTTCTTTCTTTTTTTGCTTTTTGGAGGGGGAAGGCAGGACAATTGGGGTTAAGTGGCTTGCCCAAGGTCACATGGCTAGTTTTGTGTTGTGTCTGAGTCTGGATTTGAACTCAGGTCCTCCTGGCTCCAGGGCCAGTGCTCTATTTACTGCCACCCCCCTTTCACCATTTCTTACAGCACAGGAGTATTCCATCATATTTATATGCTATAAGTTGTTCAGTCATTCCCCAATTGATGGTCAGTTTCCAATTCCTTTTCAATTCCAATATCAGTTTTCAGTTCCTTGGTACTGCAAAAGTAGTTGCTTTAAATAATTTTGTATTTTAAATATTTTGTATTTCTTTGATCTATTTGAGTTGTAGAACAGATAGTGGTAATTTTTGGACCAAAATGTATTCACAGTTTAATAGCTTTTTGGGCAGAGGTCCAAATTGCTTTCCAGAATGGCTAAACTAGCTCCACCAATAATGCATTAGTTTACTAATTCACACAAAGTTCACAGCCCCTTCAGCATTTATCATTTTCCTCCTGTGCTATTTAACATTTTAATTGGTAACTTAGATAAAGGCATAGATGGTGTGCTTATCACATTTGGAGATGTCATAAAGCTGGGAGGGATGGCAAATATACTGGATGACAGAGTCAGAATCTCTGAAGTCTTGACTCTGGGAACTTGGAATTATGTGTGAGGAACTGCCTAGGGTAGGAAATATCCTTTCTCTGGCTAGAAGACTAGAATCTAGGATCATGTTGTTTAGGGAATTTAAAATCTGCTCCTCCCCACAGGAGTGGGGTGAAATACACGAATATTGTCCATGAATTACCCCTCTCAGGCTGAGTGGGCACCTGCATATCAACCTCTCTCATGTGCTTTTATGGAGTCTCAGTGCTATCATTTATGGAGCTGGAAAAGTTCACTTTGTATTTCTCCTTTCAGGGTTCATGCAAGCTTCTGTCATATGCCTCCATTAAAAGCAGCATCAATTACTCCTGGGGGATGAGGTGGAGAGAAATCTGTGCATGGGTACATGATTCATTCTTTCTGCTCCCCTATCCCCCAAACTCTTCTCTACTGTTCTTTGAGAGGGGAAGAAAGTGGGAGGGAGGGAGGAGAGAGAGAAAGAGAGGGAGAGAGAGACAGAGAGAGAGAGAGAGGGGAGAGAGAGAGAGAGAGAGAGAGAGAGAGAGAGAGAGAGAGAGA
>NW_027187372.1:943969-996882 GCF_028583685.1 Petaurus breviceps papuanus
AGAGAGAGAGAGAGAGAGAGAGAGAGAGAGAGAGAGGCAGAGAAAGATAAACAGATGTAGAGACAAAGACAAAGAAGTGGAGAGAGACACAGAGAGAATAGCTGATGTATTTGCCCGTTTTTACAGAATAGAGGGGTTGGGGCTGCCCTGCATGATGTGTCCACTCTTCTAAGTCTCAGTATCCCAGTTACATTTAATTCTTTGTGTCCTATTAGCAAGGCTACAATGAACATGCTTATGCTACATTGGGAGATGCCTCTAAGATGCAAAGTTTTACACCCTGTCATCTCATCAAATTGATTGGAGGAACTTATCAAATTGGTAACTAGAACTTTCTTGCTAGAACCTATTATGGGTAATTTTCTTACCTAAGTAGGAGACAGGTCATTTGTCAAGAGCTAGAGTAAGTGATAAAGGAGTTTGGGAGTTCAAGGATGAGAGAATAGATTTGTAATGACTTGTGATAACCATGGTAGGGACTCATCAAGAGAAAAATGATGGGACAATTCTGTTCAGCACCATGAACTGTCCTGAGGAAACTAGAGAGCATAAATTGATAGCATAAATGAAGAATAATGAATGTTGAAAATTGTCTTTACATGTAATTGGAAGAAAATAAAATACTATTAAATAAAAAAAACTAAAACAAAATCAATGAAGAATAGAGGCAACTTGATATAATGGATAGAGATAGTGGCCACAAACCAGAAAGACCTGGGTTCAAGCCCTGACTGACCTTTCCTAGCTGTGTAACCCCTTGGTAAGCTGCTTAACCCTCTCAGTGTTCTAGGTCAAAGGTAACAAAGCCACTTGCAAAATTTCTGAGTGCAACTTGAACTCAATTAAAATGTAATTGGGAAATATTTAGCAAAATAAATAAAAGTACAATAAAACATGTATCACATTATTGTTTTTTAAGTTAATATATTGCCTGCAGGAATCCTATGTATGACTTAGAAGCCATTTTTATTTGAGTTTGACATCACTGCTCTAATTAGCTCTCTTAAGACTATGAGTTGATGCCAATCTGTATTGGTATAAAGACTTTTCTCCCTTGGGAGTTCCCTACAGCAGTGAAATTGCAGGTATAGGCCCTAAATGAAGAATATCCAGATTTCATTCATGTTGTGGAATAGCTGGGTTCTAATAAATCTGGTTCGTATATTTCTATAAACATACTTTCCCCTTGTCTTCCATTATACAGGCATAGTTTTGTTTCCACCAGGGTAGGTGTGGGGGCAGGAATCATCGAATAGACTCAGACACTTCAATGAGAAAGAGGTTGATGGAATTCTGGGTGCACTGGTAGAACTTTCTCAGCACCTACCAGCACTTTTTTAACTTTGCCAACACCTATTGTTTCCTTCTTCAGTCCTCCTCAGCGAGACTATGGAAACCTACCTCATTTCTGGTGATTTGTATCCCTACATTTAGAGCTTCAAGAATTTCATTTCATCTGCATTCTCCTCTCTCTATCTTGCCTTTCCTTCTTCTTCCTTTTCTTCCCTCTCTTCATCTTCCATCCCATTTCCTTTTCTGTTTCCCTCAGTCTCTGTCTCTTTCTCTCCTCCTTTCTCCTCTCCCCTCCCTGTCTCTGTCACATGTTCCTGTCTTTCATTTCCTTTCTCTTTTCCTTCTCTCTCTCTTCCCCTCTCCCCTTCTCTCTGCCCCTTCCCTCCTCCTCTCTTGCCTTCTGCTTCTCTTTCCTTCTTTCTCCTCTCTTCTCCTTGTCCCATGTCCCTGTCCTGCACCTCCGCTCTGTTTCTGTCTGTCTGTCTCTGTCTCTCTTCCTCTCTTTCTCCTTCTTCTTCTCCCTGTCCTTATTACTCCCCCTCACCTTTCCTTCTTCCTTTCCTCCCTCTCCTCCTACTCCTTATAATATATTTCAAATGTCTAAAGCATGGATAGATTTGAAGTACAAGATCTCTAAGATTTTGTCAGTAGAATCCAAGATTCTGTAACTCTTCAAGGTCTCTGAGGATCTTGTTTTAGTTACTAACTTTGGCCATGGTTGGAATTGTTGGGAAAGTAGAACAAAGAACATATTTCTGCCTTAAACTCAAGAATACTTAGATCTAGCCCTGGCCTGCTTGGAGTACTCTTGCATCCTCTGAGAATGTGTTCCTCTCCATTTCGTTTCCACATCAGTTTAGTTTCTTCTTAATGCATGGGAATGAAAGAGATGACCTTGACAGCTCCCTCCCAGACCTACCTATGGTAACTGCAAATCATTATGTGTCTTCTTACTTGCTTTGCTCTGTATCTTCCCAGATGCCTTATTTGCATTTTAAATACCTTTCTGCAGTCCACGTTACTGGCTGTACAATGCTTCATCAGGTTCTATAGGAAGGTAGTACCAGAGAGGAATTAAAAGGTGTTCCTGATCTCTGGAGTAAGATAAATGAACCGCATAGATTTATACATACATTATACGTAGATTTATACACAGAATATATAGATCTAACAATTTTGGAGCAGGCAATCTTACCAAATGGAGAGAGAGTCTCCAGGGCAGTTGTCCCAAAATGATAATTGTAGGTTGTTTAGAAACAAGTTAATTCCCTAGAGGAGTCAGTTCTAAGGAGCCTGAGGAGACTGATTTGCATCAACTATCTATTCCAGGAAGTGGGGAGCTGGGTAGATGAGAAGGTAAATATTATAAGTAGAATGCTAATTTGTCAAAGGTAGGGCCACCCTAGCAGAGGCTTCAGGGAGAGTGAGGCATGCGGAGGTAAATGTTAACAGAGCCTAGAAGCTGAGTCTGTGGACAAATATTGAATGTATTTTCTGCATTTATCCCAGCTGTGGGTGTTGCAAGAGACCTTAGAGGTCATTTAGTCCAATCTGGGTTTGAACAAAATTCCTTTCTATAATTTATCTGATTTTGTAGGTGCTCAGCTTGTGACTGAGGGAGGGATACTTCCCCATGTAACTCCTTGCACTTTTGGATAATTCTAAAGGTTAGGAATTTTACCTAGATCAACCCTGAATCTGACATGCTACCACCTCTGTCATTTGCTCCTAGTTCTGTCTTCAGAGGCCAGGCAAAGCTTAGCTAATCCTTCTTCCACCTGATAGCTTCAAATATTTTTTTTGAAATGTATTTTGCTTTTAATTTATTGAATAAAACAAGCATTTCCATAACAGTATAACAGAGATGATTGCACATGAAACTGCAAATCTGCTATGTACAACTTGCTATTCTTTTTGAATACATTATAAAATTAACTAATTTTTTTTAATAATTTCTTTTTTTCCTTTTTTTCTCTCCCCCACATCATGTCTCCATAGGCCTTTCATTATCAAATCTATACATTTCCCATGTGCTTTACCTGATCCTCACTTATCATAGACTCCGTTCTGCTTACCATCCTCATCACTATCCTCTGGGAATATTCTCATTCATCAGAACCTTTCTTAAAATGTGGCCCTGGAAATGATGTGTGCAGCTATGAGGAAGATTAGGAAACCCAGAAATGTGTGTGGGGATTTCCATGTCTATATAAGGGTCATGGCTAAAGATGGAGAACAGATACCTAACGGACAAAGAGAGACTAAGCCAGAAAGAAAATGGGATTGTTCTGTACTACAACAGATAGCTGTAACTTTTTTTGGCTGTCATGTCATATTGTTGACTTAAATAAAGCCTATAGTCCAGTAAAACGTCCACAGATTGCTCATCTGAGTCATTTTTGAGCTACAACTTCTCCATCCAACATTTGTGCATTTGATTTTTGAACCCAAGCATAAAACTTTACAATTATTTTTGTTGAATTTCATCTTAGGATCATAGATTTAGAAATAATCTCATTTTACAGATGGAGAAACTGAGGCTCAAGAAGATTTATTGACTTGAACAAGGTTATACAACCAGGTGATAGAATTGGAATTGGATCCAGCCTTGTGTTCAAACTTGTTGAGATTGTTATTGGATCCTAGCCTTCTTAGATTTGTATCAGCTACAAATGTGATTAATGTGCCATTTATGCCTTCATCTAACTCATACCCAAAATGTTGACTAGCCTAAGAAAAATTCATGGCTCATTTCCTAGGGATTTCTCTCCATGGACCAGTTTTTTGGTCTAGCCATTTCACCCCATTTTAAATCTGTTGAACTCCTACTATCATCTAGATAACCTCTGCCTAAATTGTTTGCAAGGATACCATGAGAGACTTTGTCAACTACCATTGGGAGACTTACCTTACAGGACAGTTACAGTGGCTTCTTTGCATTTAAAGAGACAGTAACTGTTTCTATACCCCCTTTAAGAGAGGCCTTTGAATATAATTTGAAATAAGGTTACACAGCTCAAACTATGATTCCTCTTAGTGGTTTTCTACTGCATACACCTGACCTAGAGGCTAGGAGATAGGACAGCTGAGAGATAAAACAGAAGGGTTTGGGGGTAGTAAAACCATTTCACCTCAATTTCCTTCTCTAACAGGTTAGACTCCTACATATCTAGTCCTAGGAGATGGGATTACATTTTACATTTGCTTCATGCAAGGGAAAACACTTATTCCCTTAATAGGTCTCCTTTCTTTCCATCTATAAATATTACATTCTATCTTTCCTAGGGTGGCATGAGAAATTTGTAAATTGTTTGAGCTTCTCAAGGGCAAGTACACAGTGTAAAAAATAATTTAATATAGTGTTGGAAAGCAAGCTGTGAGTTAACTCAGTTTTTCCACTTGACTGTGAAGAAGGCAGTGTCTTATGAAATCACGTTTCAGATCAGGGATGCTAATTGCATTGAAAAGTTTTATTCCTTGTTCTGCCCATTCCCCTCCCCTGAAACATTTGAAGAGTGTGACCAACCTTTCTGTGTGAATCACTGGGAATGGGGTGAATTGGGGGAAATAGGGGAAAATCAAGATGACTTTGAACACCTCTGCTTTGTTTAACTATCTTTCTTATGGGGGAGATGATCATGTGCCAGAGCTATAGAGTAATTCAGATGCTTTTGCTTCCCATTTACATCACTTCCAGTCATGACCCCACCACTTTCTAGGCTCCCAGGCTAGAAACCTTCAAGCTATCTTTGAATCTTCCCCTTCCAAACTCTCTTCCCATCCTGTCCCCAAATCCTGTCATTTCTCCCTTTGGAAGATCTCTTGCCATTGTCCTTTCCTTTCCACCAACTTTCCAGTCACTCAGGTTCTCAATCTTGTTGTCATTCTTAACTCTGCCCTCTCCTTTTCACTCTACCCATGTACTTAAGAAGCTGCTAAGTTTTGTCATTTCCAGTTCCATAACATCTTCCAATTCATTCCGATGTTCCCCTCTCTCTATTCATGCAAGCTACCATCTCTCTTCATAACTCCTCCTGGTCAGTATCCCTGTCTAAAGTTTCTCTCCTCTCCAACTGATTCTCCTCACAGCTGACAATGATAGGATCACTCCCTTGCTCAAAAAACTTCAGAGGATCCCTGTGATCTGTAGTGTCAAATGCAAACTTTTTGATATCCCTCGTGTCTAGAATTTGCTTCCTTCTAACCCTTGGCTCCTTCAAGCATCAGCTAAAATGCCAACCTTTATGAGACTCTTTTCCTGATACCCCCAATAGGGTTCCCTCCTTTTATTGATAATTTCCTATGTATTTTGTATATAGCTTATTTATATATGGCTGTTTGCCTGTGGTCTCCCCATTAGCTGTGAGCTCCTTCAGAGCAGGGATTGGTTTTTCACTTTTCTTTGAATTGTCCGTGTTCAGCACCGCACGTGGTAGATAATAAATCTTCACTGACTGACTGACTTAGTTTGGCATTGAAGCCCTTGATAGCTTGGCTCCAAACTACTTCCACCCTTACTTCCATCCTGTTCATACACTGTACAGTCCAGTCAAAATATCCTTCTTTTCTGTTCTTCACAGGTGACGCTCCATCATCTGTTTGTGCCTTTGAATAGACTTTTTCCAGATCTGCAATACACTCCCATCTCCCTTTTGCCTCTTAGAATCATTAATTTACTTTAAAGCTGAGCTCAAATGCCATTTTCCCTATGAGACCTTTCCTAATCCCCCCAGCTGTCTATCCCCTTCCCTCTCTCCCTTCGCCCACTCCCATACAGTGGATTATGCATTTATTTTAGGTTTAATAATGTTACACATGTTATTTCCTCTGCACAGTCCTTCCTCTTAAGGGCAGTTTTGTTTCATTTGTGTCTTTGAGTCCCTAACACTTAGCATAGTGCCTGGCACATAAATGGATAAGTAATAAATGATTATTGATTGGCTGATATGCCACTTTGAAATTTAGAAAGCATTTTCTTCATGAGTACCTTGTAAGATAGGTAGCACAGAGCCTCAGAGAAGACAGATGATTTGCCTATGGTCACAATCTCATAAGTGCTGAATCTTGGATTCCAACCTGGGATTTCTGGTTCCAACTCTAGCACTTTCCCATGCTACTATAAATTGACAATGGATCAGGAACTTAGGTTCCTAACTCTCAGTTTGGTTAATTTCTTTTCTTTTATCTAACTCAGTCCACAATCTTTGCCTTTCCAGGGGAGTCTTTGGAGATTACATCTGCTTGAGGGGTTGGTAAGGAGAGATTCAAAAGAAATGAATGTTGACTCTTGTGGTGGTGTAGGGGCTGTGGGAACTATAGACAGGAATGACATTTGAAGGCATATGGGAATGGTCTCTGAAGGTAGAACTGACCTATGCCATATGCCTCTTTATATTTTCATGTGGATGATGTAATTACATTGTAAGTCCCTCAATATCAGGGACTACCAATAAAACCTAAATTCCTCCAGGGAAGGGATTTGAGCTTGATTCAAAGATCTCCCAGCTCTCAGCACAATGTTTTGCACATTATTGTTGTTGTTTGGTCATGTCTGACTCATCATGGGGTTTTCTTGGCAAAGATACTGGAGTGATTTACTGTTTCCTTCTCCATGTCATTTTATAAATGAGGAAACTGAGGCAAATAGGTTTAAGTGACTTGCCAGGATTCTGAGGCTGAATTTGAACTCATGGAGAGGAGTCTTCCTGATTCCAAGCCCAGTTCTCTATCTGATATACCACCTAGTTGCCCTATTTAAAGAAGAGAGAGTGAAACTGATGACTTTGCACAGCTCTGCCTCACTTAAATCCAATACACATGCAAGTCAAGCATCACCCTCCTAATATCATTGGTCTTTTTCAAGAACAAAGGACAGACAACAACAACATTAAGCATATGGTACACCCTTAATGAATGTTTCTGTAAGTACAGAATCATAGATTTAGAATTATAAGGTACATTATAGCTACCTAGTCTAACCCTCTCATTTTACAGATGAGGAAGTTGACACCCAGAGAGAGCCACACAGGTAGTGATAGAGGAAATATGTGGACATGGGTCCTCTGACTCCAAAGCCAGTGCACTTTATGTGTCACTGAGTGGAACTGAATTGAACTTTGCATCCTTTTTCTCCTTAATACCTGGCATGGTTAGCATTAGTGACACATAATGGGTGCTCAGGAAAGACTGCTTGTCTTTAAGGACAATGAGGGAAGGTGAGCAAGACCAGTATTGGAAGTTCCCTATGAACAGCTGTGTCGATTCCCAATGTTAAAGCAATCTGAGCCTATTTATAGAAGAGTCTAGAGTCTAGGAGAAGAGAGGCAATGGTCCCACTGTATCTTTTCTTGGTACAAGCACACTGGAAGTATTATGTTAAATTCTAGTTAGAATATTTACAAGATGACAAATTTGGGGAGGGGGGGCACCCAGAAGAGTGTAAATAGAAGCATGAGTGATTGCCATGTCACATGGGAATGGTCAAAAGAAGTGGAGATATTTATTTAGCTTAGAAAACTGAAGACTTCAGAGGGACATGAAAACTGTGTTCAAATATTTGAATACTGGACCAAAAGACTACTCTGCTTGGTCTGAGAGGGGACAATTCAGACCAATGGGTAGAAGTTATAGAAGGCAGATTTTTAGCTTGTTATGAGAAAGAACTTTCTGACAAAGCTGTCCATAAATGGAAAGTGACTGCCTTTAGAGGTAGTGAGATCTCTATCAGTGAATATTTTCAAGTACAGGCTGCATTACCACTTTACAAGATGTTTATAGAGAGGATTCCTGTAATATATTGGAATTTTGATTAGATGGCCTCTAAGGTCCCTTCCAACTCTGAGATTTTAGTATTTGATGGTTCTTGGATTCTATGTTGTGTTTGAATGTGGCCAAGGGAGCTTAGGGAAGCCTCAGGAAACAAGGCAAAGGATACAGGGAAGAGCTGAGTGGCACTTCATATGGGGACAAGAAGTTTCAGTTTAATCAAAAGTAAATGAGATGCCAGTGAAAGGACCCAACGTGGGGCTTATGAAGAGGTTGGAGTCATGCAAAAAATGACTTTGAAAGATAAATTTTGAATGGTTTGGGGACTGGATAAGCAGAGGGCTCTCATACTTGGCATTCATACACTTAAAATACTTTCTTTTACATACAGTCACAGAATTTCAGAGCTGGAAAGAACTTCAATGTCCATCTTTAAAAAGAATCTGCATTACTACACACCCAACAAATGGTCATGGCTTGTAAGCCTTTAATGAGGGCCCAACACACTCCACTTTTGTATGGGTCTAAATTTGTCTTCTCCTGACTTCCACCCACTGCCCCTGGTTCTGCCCTCTAGGGTCAAACAGAAAAAATCAAATCTTTTGTTCACATTAGAACCCTTGAAATACTTGAAGATATTTATCACAAGTCCCCTAAACCTTTTCTTCCTCAGGATAAGCATCTTCAGTTCATTTAACTGATGTTCATATGGCATGGTTTTGGTGCATTTCACCATCTGTGTCCCTGTCTTCTGGATGCCCTGTAGCTCATCAATTTTTTCCAACTCTTTGTGACCCCATTTGGAGTTTTCTTGGCAAAGATACTAAAGTGATTTGCTATTTCCTTTTCCAGCTAATTTTTGTAAATTAACTATCTGAGGCAAACAGGGTTAAGTGACTTGCTCAGGGTCACCTGCTAGTAAGTGTTTGATTTGAACTTAAGTATTCTTGATTCTAGGCTTGGCACTCCATCCACTGTGCCACCTAACTGCTCAGTTTATCAGTTTATTATATTATATTTAAAATATAGTGCCAAATGTGCCTAGGGGTAGCTAGATATAGCTGCCATTATCCCTTCTAAGGATGGGCTGGGAAGGCAGTGTTCCTCAAATCTCTCTGGGCCTGTGTCAGTCATAGAACCAGGACTCTGGGTCTAGGCAGGTTTCATGTCTTACATGGATGTTGACCTAGTATGGTTGCAAGTAATATCAATGGAAAATTTGGGGAGTGCCATGAGCCTTGACAGAGGGGATATGCTGTGTTGCTAGAGTACATTAAGCTTGGTTGTTAACTATGGATTTAAGGTGATATGATATTCCACAATTTCAGGCCATTCTCATTGTCTAACCCTGTTGCCTCCCTCATTCTTCAGCCACCAACTCCAAACCATGCCACTTTCTCTCTGGCCATCATTCCCACATCTAGAAGCACCCTGGACTTTACTAGGTGACTATACCTTGCTAAGAACCAAGCTTCCTCCTTATTTATTGGGCACCATCTCTCAACCATGCCATGATGTGTGACTCCTTCCCCATATACCATCCCATTATAATCTAGGCTTCTTGAAGGCAAGGATAGTTTTGCTTCTTTCTATTCCCAGTACTCAGCACAGTGCGTGGCATATAGTAAGCACTTATTCTGTCTATCCCAGCATATATTAAGGGCTTATCTGTCTATCCTCCTTGTGTGCCTGTTTTACTGTTGTTACCAAGGACTAGGATGCTGTCTCCTCTCTCTTTTACCTATTCAAATTCTGCTTATCGTTTAAGGACCAATTCAAGGCCCCCATCCCCCATGAAGTTTTCTCTATCTATGCATGTCTATGCATCCCAAACCTCTTCCTTCCTGTGTGTCTCTTCCTGTTAACTGAAACTTCTTCTGTCTTAGAAAGCTCAGACTGACACACTTGTTTCCAGGTCTCCAGAATAACATATTCTGGCTTTTGACTTGTTGAAAACAAGCCAGCTTTCTTGGGTAAGGGCAGAGGTCTGGGAAGTAGGCACCCTGATGGCTTTCTGTGATTAGAAAAAGAGGTGAGGGGTTGGATGGACAGGATAGCTGAGTCAAGACAGCTTTCACCCCCACCGCGGCCATGTTGGTAAGCACAGGGCAAATACTTAAATAGCAAGAAGAAACTCCTACACCTTGGAGCTTGGGTTTTGCTATAGTTCATTGCTGCCCACCATGGTGCTGGGTGCCTGCCAACATCCTCTCCTGCTGAAGTTATTATTAAGGTCTCAGTTGGACTCCTAAAGCCCATGCTTCCAGGAAATCCTGGGGTAGCTTAAGGCATCTGCCCTAGCTGTTGTGATCTCCTGCTTTCTCCTCCCCAGGGAGGAGGCAGGGACCAGGAAGAGATGACTCACAGAGATCTCTTGGGTTCTGAGTGAATTTGGCAAAGCAAATCTGTGAATGAGTTTCAGATTACTTAGCACCAAGTAGGAATCCCACCCAAATTGTGGGTCTTAGAGCTGGCCCTAGGCCCAGATAGAGTGGGGTGGGGCTTTAGGGGCCACACAAAGTCCTACCTTTTCCCCCCATACCTCACTTATTGATCTGCCTTGAGCATGGAATCCCCACCATTAGAGCCACTCTGTAGAGTTAAAATCTATCTCCAAGAAGTCACTGTTAATATGATGTATTGCCTGGGAGTGGTAACATATTAACTAGCCCATCAGGGCTGCTCCCCATCACTTCCTCTCTAATGGACTTCTGGGGTAGGGAGTAATGGAGAGGAAACTTGGGTTTATCTAAGTAGGACCATAAGACTATAGATTTAGAAGGGAAAATGAGCTTAGAGATCATTTAGTTTAACCCACATAATTTACAGATGAAGAAACTTGAGCCTATGTAGGTAAAGTGTCTTGCTCTAAGTAAGATAGAAAGTAAATAGTAGGCTGAGGCTTGAATGCATTTCTTCTGACTCTATATCTGACAGTCTTTCCATTTGTACCCAAATGGTTTTCACTAGCAGTAATAGGGAATGAATTTTCTGTACAACATGGTTCAAATTCCAATTTCCCTTCAGAATATAGGACTTCATATTCAGTAAGACAAGTTCCTCTCTCTTTCCATCCACATGCCACCCAAAGATGTCACTCCTTAACTGACTCTCCCTAAATTTCACTCAAGGAGCGATCCTGGCTGTTTCCTCTCTGTAGGTTTTTACTGTCATTATAGTTCAGGCAGCCTGGTGTAATGGATAGAGAGTTGACCTCAGAATCAGGAAATTAAAGTTCTGCTTCTGATACATGTCATGTTAAGTCAGTTAGCATCTATTAAGTGCTTTCTATGTGGCAGGCACTGTACTAAGTGCTGGGATACAAAGAAAGGAAAAAACCCCAACAAAACCCTCCCTACAAAACAAATCACTACCAGCACCAACCACCCACCACCACCACTACCACCACCACAAAAACCCAATCCCCTTTCTGAAAGAACTTTTCGAGTCTAATGGGGGAGATGACATGCAAACAATATATATATACAAATGAGATAGGCACGGTGCAAACTGGAGGTTGTCTTGGAAGGCACTAGGATTATGGAATACTGGGAATGGCTCCTTGAAGAAGAAGGACTTTAGCTAGGACTTGAAGGAAGTGAGGAAATATAAATGCAGAGTGATATAGTCTTAGGCATGGAGGAAAGCCAATGCAAACACTCCACAGATGGAATGTCTTGTGCAAGGAAGATACAGGAGACCAGTGTCCCTGGGTCAAAGAATACATGGATGACAATATACACATACTGCTTATGTGACCCTGGGCAAGTTAATTAACCTGTTAGTGCTCTAGGCAAACCTCTGAGACAACACATTGCAGAGAAGGTGTGAACCTGAACCTGAATTAACAGAGAGTTTCCTTCTTTAGGAGTTCTATATTATCAGTGAAATCTCAAGTTCCATTCCCTTTCCACATAGTTCATCGGTCTACACTGACATAGTCCTGTATGTGTGTCATTCAGATTTCAGTATGTGTATGTATGATGAGTTCTTCTATTTTATCTGGTATTAGTGCTATTGAAATGCTTATCATCTTTGTGACCTTGGGCAAGTGTTTTGGGCAAGTGACCTTAGAGCAAGACTGACTATTCCTCGTTTCTCATCTGTTAAATGAGGAGGATGAACTAGGTGATCTCTGATGTTCTTGCCAGATCTTAATCTATGATCCTAAGCTTACCTATGGGTGTTTCAACCCATTCCCTGCTGCTTCTACATTCTTGTAGTCTACTGGTAACTGTCTGATAATCTTGTGTTGGTCTTTAAGGAACAAGGGACCCCATTCCTTCTCTTATAGTCTTTCCTTCTCTTGCTTGTGAGAAAATACTTCTGAATAATGAGACCATTGATTCCTCAAAATAAAATGAAAGCTAGCAAGATTATTACAAGTTTAACTCCTTAGTTATCACAGCATTCAGCAAGGAGGTGGTCTGGTAAGGTGGATTTGGGCAATGGATTTGGCATTAGAAGACAGTGGTTTGAACCTTAGTTCTAACTCTAACACAGGCTTTGCTTCTTCCAATCTTTGGGACCTTGAGGTAATTAGCCAATTTCACTGGGCCTCAATTTCTTCACCTATAAAATTAGGTGTTTGGACTAGGTGGCCTCTAAGGACCTTTTCTGCCATAGTTGTATGAACTTATGACCAGTTTCCTACTATAATTTTATAATCCTATGATTATCTTTATGATCCTGTGGCCCATTTGCTGTTTGGCTGTGATTTATGGAATACATGTCTGAAGGTCTTTGAAGAGCTGAAATGTGTATCACTCAGAGAGCAGTGGAAAGATAGAAGGTGGATGTGAGGAGGCTGCTACATGAAATAAATTCGGGGCTACAAAGAAGAATGAAAGTTAAAGATGTTATCAGAGAAATTTGGTCATTATTGAGCCCTGCTGTGCACCAGGCACTGTGTTAGTGCTTCAGAGATGAAGACAGATAAAAACAGTCTCTGCTCTCAAGGAGCTCACAACTTAATGGGAAAGACAACACACAAACAACCATGTACAAACAAGCTCTAAACAGGATAAAATGGAAAAAAATGGACAGAGTAAAGGCACTAACATTAAGAGGGATTGGGAGGGGTGGCCAGGTGGCTTAGCGAGTAAGAGCACCGGCCCCAGTGTCAGGATGACCTGGGGATCAAATCTGGGCTCAGATACTTAGCACCACACCCAGAAATAACTGGCTGTGTAACCTTGAGCAAGTTACTTAACCCCGATTGCTTAAAAAAAAAATAAAAAAAGAGGGATTGGGAAGAGTTTCCTGAGGAAGCTGGCATTTAGCTGGAACTGGAAGAAAACCAGGAGGTGGAGATGAGGTGGCTGAGTATTTCAGGCATGAGGGATAGTGAGAAAAAGATGCCCTGAGTCAGGAGACCTAGTTTGAATTGCTAGATTGGAGAGTGGTTGAGGGGTGGAAGGTGTAAAAAGATTGTAATGATAGGAAGGAGTCAGGTTACAAAGGAATGTGTGATTGAAAACGAAGATGGTCTTAAATTAAATATAAAGAATGAGAAAAGATGCTATCTGCACCCAGAGAAGGAACTGATACATAGAAATATGTCTGGAATAATTTTACATATATACATACTTATTTGTGTCTAATGGTAGCCTTCTCTTGGGTGGGAGAGAGGAGGGAAAAAAGAAATTTACATGATAACTTTATTATATATTTAAAAGGAAAAGCAAGTTGTACACAACAGATTTGCAGTTTCATGTGCAATCATCTTTTTTTATTATGCCATGTTATAGAAATGCTTGTTTTATTCCATAAATTAAAAATAAAATAAATACAAAAAAGAAGCAATTGTAATGTAATGTAGTTGTCTTAAAGTGTCATGAATTTGCCTTTATAAGAAAAAAAGAAAATTAAGATGGTCTAGTCACATGGGAATAATGAGTGAGGGATAACCAATAGATTGCCCATGTGCTCACTGATAACCCTCACAATACCAAGAGAAATTGAGAAAGGAGTCCAGAATATTGGATGGACCCATTGGGAGGACATGAAGAAGAGCAGCACAGAATGCACAGGCATGGCAGGGTTACAGTCTTAAGTACTGGAAGGAAATATCTGAGGTAGTGTGGTGTAGACAGAGCGCTGGACGTAGAGTCAGAAAGACCTGAGATTGATTCTTGCCCAGGCATTTGCTAGGTAGCTACCTGGTAGCTGGTGCTTTGGACTTGAAACACTGAGGGTTAGAAAGGTGAAGTAACTTGATCAACGTCACCCAGATAGCAAGTGTCAGAGTCAGAACTAGTATCTCTTTGTATTTAGTACAAAGCTGGTACATAGTAGATGTTTAATAAATATTTATTGAATGCTAATCTAAGGAATCCTAGAGATCAAGATGCTGAGTCTAAAACAAAGTGAAAAAATGAGGCCAGAAGAAGGCAGGCTTCGTGTGATCAGTGATTGATGAACTGGTAATGAAAGAGATAGAGGGCAGCCCCAAGACTGACATAGGAAAAGAATGATTATAACCTGTCTCTGAGGCTGTTAGGAAAAAAAGAAGGCAGCCCTCATTAACATGAGGCAGGAAGAAAGATGGGGCTTGGACACTGGATTAGAGAGCCTGCTGAAAAACCTTCATGTCACCATTGGTCATTGACATTGACCGTTTTGAAATTTCATTCAAGAAAAAGACAACAATTATAAATGAAAAATCTAATATTGGTTCTGCAGGAAGATAAAAATGGAATCTATAATCTGTTAAATAATTAGACAGAGTCAGAGAATTATGCAGATGGAATGGATGTTGGAGGGCATTTGCATCTTATACCCCCGCTCTCTCCACTTTGCCTTAGATGGTAAGTTCTTTGAGGGTGAGGCTTTTTTTTTCTTTACTTCTGGTATGTTCAGCACTTAAACTCTTGCACATAGTAGGTACTTAATAGATGACTCTTGGGTTGCATCTTGTTTAACCCCCTCAGGTTATATAGATGAGGAAACTAAAAGCCAGAGGAAGGAATTTGACCAAGACCACATAGTGAGTTAATGGCAGAGTGAAGGATTTTTACCCAGCTCTCTTTTCTATCTCTCCAGTGTTCTTTCTACTGCATCACAGTCTGCAAGCTAATTAGCAATCCATTTGACTGCATTTTTTGGTGTTCCAGAAACATACTGGAAATAATGTCGTCTGTGAAGATGAATGGGATTTTTTTTTATGATGGTGCCTGAGCTCTTGGTAGTGTAGGTAGTGTCTAATTATTACAATATGTCCATCTTTTCTGACAAGTAGCATAGCAGTCATCTGGCAAGTACTACTTTTAGTGAGCTCTGGCAGGGTTTGGTGATCTGATCTGGTGGAGGAAAGTAAGGAGGAGTCAATGCATGGGGCCCCTAAGCTGGCATGGATGGTTTTTGTAAGCTCCCATGTTTCGGACATGTCAAGTACTGGGATATGCTTAATGGAATGCCAATGGAGGGCTAAGGTTCCAAACCCCTTCCTCTGGTGTGCTGGGGGATGGGGGAGGAAAGAGATAGCTGTGCTAAGTCACTGTCCCTTGCTAGGTTTTGGGGGAGGGGTTGGGTGCTTGAGCCTGGAGAACAGCAAGAGCAGAATGCACTAGCTTTTAATTCTCATGGCTAGCGTGCAGCTGGATTGTGTGCCATCATTAGTTCCTGATTTCTGATATATCACATCAGGGGTGGCTTCTACACTTAAGGATTTAGAAGGCCATGTGTAGCCATAAGGCTGCAGGCTCCCCATCCCTATATCACATGGTAATAATTCATTCAGCTAACTCATACTTCTGAAGAGATTTTGAATGGGTTGCAGCTGTTGGTGCTGAGGGACAGCTCCTGGAACCAATTCTTCTTCTATGCTCTTCAGTCATCAGGACCTCCAGAGTCAGTTCTGGCCCCACTTGGTTCATCCTACAGAGCATCTGCTCCCTCCTTCTTATCCCCTACTTCCCACGAGTTAGGGTCAAATCTTCCCCTCTTTATCCCTGTAGGCACTCCCTTAGGTTACTGTAGTTGTCCTCTAAAAGCCTATTGGCTGGGGCAGAAGGTAACCCTGGAGATTCAGGACTCTCTCCTAGGCAACAGTGCCAGAGCAGGCGGCTGACTCCATCTCTACACTGACAGATGCCCCTATAACAGGAACAAACAAATTAGCTTGCCTGACACTAATGTGCTAATATTGCCTTATCAAGCTGGCTCTCTGCTAAGCCAAGCAGTCTCTCCTCCTCCTCCTCTAGGGTGCAGCTCTTTATTATGCGTTTTACCTCAGATAGCATTCATAGGATGGTAGGCTCTGACATCTGACTTGCCCATCTGACCCGACACCATGCTCTGTTCAAAGTCTACTTAGAGGACACGAGTTGAGGAAAGTTGCCCAAGTCCAACAAAGACATTTATGAACAGATCCTAGGCAGTGATTGTCTGAGGGGCGGAGGTGATTTAATTATTGTGATTAAGCCGAGATTCTGGGTTGGGTGGTGACCAGCTTCTCTTTTCCATTGAGTTACCTGAAAAAGAATGGGTTTAATTAGCTGCAGCTGCACCAGGGTTGGGGAGGAAAGCAGAGTTTGGGTAAGAGGGGACTCTCAATGGTAGTGATTAGAGCTAGTGTGGACATCATTGTGAGCTTGTGCATTATTGAGATATTATTGAGAGGTGGGGGGGGATGGAGAGGCTAAGTGTAAAAGGAACATGATGAACAGTTACTCAGTTTGTTGAAAATATAAACAATAGGGCAGCTAGATGGTGCAGTGAATAGAGCACCAGCCCTGGAGTCAGGAGGACCTGAATTCAAATCCGGCCTCAGACAGTTGACACACTTACTAGCTGTGTGACCTTGGGCAAGTCACTTAACCTCAACTGCCCTCCAAAAAGCAAAAAAAAAGAAAGAAAATATAAACAATAGTAGAGCAGTATAGATAAAAGACACTTAATTCTTTCCAAGGGCAGAATAATATTAATAATAATTAGCTTTTATATAGCTCATAAAGGTTTGCAAAATACTTCATATGTGTTATGTCATTTGATCCTCACAATAATCCTGTAATGTAGATGTTACTATGATCTCTATTTTACAGATGAGGGAAACAGAGACTGAGGTCAGTTTGAGGCAGGATTTGAATGTAGGATAGCTAGATGGCACAGCAGATGGAGCAGTGGACCAGAAGTCAGGGAAACCTGAGTTCAAATCTGGTCAAACACTTACTAGGAATTCAAAACTTGAGCTCTCTCTTTCCTTTTGGCTTCCTTTCTCAAAAACCCTCCAAGCTCCCTCATTTATCCTCAGTCTGGTTAAACCATCTTCATTGTCATTTTTGGTGTTCTATACATAATCCTCCATTTTTCATTCTCACCCATTTCCACAGATCATCTACCATGCCTGGGGATTTACTCCCTCCTTACTTTTGCATCTTAGAATATCTAGTATCCTCCAAAATTTAACTCAAGTACAGCCTTCTATGTGGGATCTTTCCTGATCTTCCCAGCTGTTCAAGTCTCTTGTCCCTACCCCATTTATCTGGTATTTATGTTGTATTTATCTTATAAGATATGTTGTATATATGTTATATATATATTTTTATGCTGTATATAATTTATATATACATGCCATCTCCCCTGACAGAATATAAGCTCCTCAAGGACAGAAACTGGTTCATTTTTTACTTTTATTATTATTATATTATGTGCCTGGTGTATAATAGATACTTAATAAATACTTGATTGATTGATTACAAAAGCATTTTGGATTTCAATACTCCCATCAAGAATTTCTAGTCCAAAATTGTATTAGCCCAAGTTCAAACTCTGAAGTAGGAAGATGCTCAATAGCCAACACATGAACATGTATGATAATAAGGGAGGGTCACCAAATGTGACTAACAACCTTCAATGGAAATGGGAGCTTTCACAGAACCTAGAATTTTGCCATTGCGTTTTTTAGCCCATTGGAAATGCTCTGACAAGGGCAGCTAGATGGTACAGTGAATAGAGCACTGGTCCTGGAATTAAGAGGACCTGAATTCAAATCTAGCCTCAGACACTTGACACTTAACTAGTTATGTGACCTTGGGCAAGTCACTTAACCTTAATTGCCTTGACTTCAAAAAAAAAGAGAAAGAAATGCTCTGACATTTTCTGCTCTGAGTTTGGTTCCATCTTGTAAGAGCTTTTGTGTGGTCATTGAGTAATGAGTCATTCAGGCCAGATCACCAGTAGAAATTGGTCTTAGTCATTCCACCTCCTTAAAAAAAGTCTTCATAATAATAGTGACATGAGCATTATTATTATCAATTATATGGTATCCTAATGGTTGCATGATGATTATTATATAATTAGTAATATATTTATAGAATAATGTAATAAGAAAATACCAGACTGGCAAGTAGTGAGAAATGAGCTGCTTGCTGAAGACTCATAGCATAAGAGCAGGGTTAAGAAAAGGAGCTAAGGATTTGTCTTTATTGCTGTGGTCTGTTATATGGGCCAAGGCCTTTTGTAATCTACCTCCCACGTACATTTCCAGTCATTTCATATTTTAAAATTAAATTAAATTTTTATAATTCAGTGTTTTATTTTCCCCCAGTTACATGTAAAAACAATTTTTAACATTTGTTTTTTAGAACTCTTGAGTTCCAAATTCTCTCCCTTCCTCCCTCCCCATTCTCCACTCCTATTGAGAAGACTAGTAAATTTAGGTTACACATGTAAAGTCATGAAAAACATATCCATAATAGTCATGTTGTGAAAGAAAACAGAAAAAAAACCCCTCAAGAAAAATAAGGTAAAAAAAGGGTATGCTTCAAACTGCATTCAGTCACCATCAGTTCTTTCTCTGGAGTTGGACAGCATTTTTCATCATAAGTCCCTCAGAGCTGTCTTGGATCATTGTATTGCTGAGAATAGCCAAGTCATTCACAGCTGATCATCTTACAATATTGTTGTTACTTTGTACATAGTACATTTCACTTTGTATCAGTTCATGCAAGTCTTTCCAGGTTTTTCTGAGAGCAATCCTGCTCGTCATTTCTCACAGTACAACAGTACTACATCACAATCACATATCACAACTTGTTCAGCCTTTCCATAATTGATGTTTATCCCTTCAATTTCTAATTCTTTGTCCTCAGAAAAGTCATAGATATTTTTGTACATATAGGTCCTTTTCATTTTTTAAAATCTCTTTTGGGATACAGATCTAGTAGTGGTATTTCTAGATCAAAGGGTATGCATGGTTTTACAGTCCTTTGGGCATAGTTCCAAATTGCTGTACAGAATGATTTAATCAGTTTACAACGCCACCAGAAGTGCATTAATGTCTCGTTTTCCCCAGATATCTTCCAACATTTGTCATATACCATTTCTGTCCTATTAGCAAATCTAATAGGCATGAGGTAGTAACTCAGAATTGTTTTAATGTGCATTTCTCCAATCAATAGTTAGTTAGAGTATATTTTCATTGGCTATAGATAGCTTTTATTGCTTTATCTGAAAACTGATCATATCTTTTGATCTTTGTCAATTGGGGAATGGCTCTTATTTTTATAAATTTGACTCAGTTCTCTATATGTTTGAGAAATGAGGCCTTCATCATAGAAAGGTGCTTCAAAATTTTTTCCACAGTTCCTGTTGCTAATTGTATTTCCCTCCATCCCATTTCCCCCCATCTATTCTATTCTCTCTCTCTGTTTACCCTGTCCCTCCTCAAAAGTGTTTTGCTTCTGACTACCCCTCCCCTAATCTATCCTCCCTTCTAGCACCCCCTTCTCTTATCCCCTTTTCTTCTTACTTTGCTGTAGGGTAAGATAGATTCCTATAGCCAACTAAGTGTGTATATTATTCCCTCTTTGAGCTGATACTAATTAGAGTAAAGTTCACTTGCTCCCCTCCATCTCCCCCTCTAGCACCAATGCAATATTTACAGCACCTACAATCATGAAAAAGACGATGACTGTAAGTATCACATGACATTCAATTGCAAAATATACCAAATTCTCCAGATAGAGGATAGAACTGAAGCATTTATTTAGACACCAGAAAACAAAATCCCCAAACCAGTAAGCCGATTCCATTATAGTACCAAAGATATTCAGAGCCATAATAACACTGAGAGCCACAGCATCCTTCAGCCTTCCCACAAACCAATACAAGATCAATATCTACTTACGAGTCTATCTGACTCCTTGCCTGAGTGTTCTCTGTCCCCCACTGGTCTGGCTAGCTCTGACTACCAGCTCTCTGTAGGCTCTTGTTTCCCTAGAGCAAACTCCTCCCACCACAAGCTCCATGTGACTATATTTAGTCTATTAGGGGATAGAGTTTATCTTCACAGCAGAGAAGCTTTCTGTGGGCTCTGCTCTACCCTTCAGCAAATTCCCTCCATCACAGGCTCCATGTGATTACATTCAGCCTATTAGGGGGCAGAGTTTACTTTCAAAGCAGGGAAGGTCTTCAAACTCACCCCTAAGTCTATTAAAGGGGAGGGGAAAATCTTCAAATTCCCACTCTCATTACAACCCCTCTTCCCCTCCACTGTAAAAGATTTTTCTTGTCTCTTTTATGTGAGATAATTTACATCATTCTACCTCTCCCTTTCTCTTTTTCCAAATACATTCCTCTCACCCTTTAGTTTTATTTTTAGATATCATCCCTTCATATTCAACTTACACCTATGCCCCCTCTTTGTGTGTGTGTGTGTGTGTGTGTGTGTGTATTTTCTAACTACCCTAATAATAAGAAAGGTTTTATGAGTTACAAATATCATCTTTCCATGTAGAAAGATAAACAGTTTAAATTTATTAAGTTCCTTATGATTTTCTCTTCCTGTTTACCTTTTTTGAAAATAAAAATTTCTATTTAGCTCTTATCTTTTCATCAAGAATGCTTTAAAGTCCTGTATGTCATTGAATGTCCATTTTTCTCCTAAATGATTATACTCAATTTTGCTAGGTAGGTGATTCTTGACTGTAATCCTAGTTCCATTGTCTTACAGAATATCATATTGCAAGACCTCCAGACCTTTAACATAGAAGCAGCTAAATATTGTGTTTTCCTGACAATGGCTCTACAACATTTGAATTACTTATTTCTGGTTGCTTGCAATATTTTCTCCTTGACCTAGGAACTCTGTAATTTGGTTACAATATTCCTAGGAGTCATTTTGGGATATCTTTCAAGGGGTGATTGGTGGAATTTTTCAATTTCTATTTTGCCCCCTGGTTCTAGAATATCAGTACATTTTCCTTGATAATTTCTTGAAAGATGATGTCTAGGCTTTTTTTTATCATGGTTTTCAGGTAGTCCAATGATTTTAAAACCATCTCTCCTGTATCTATTTTCCAGGTCAATTGTTTTTCCAGTGAGATTTTTTACATTGTTTTCTATTTTTATGTTCTTTTGGTTTTGTTTTATTTTTTTTTTTGTGATTTCTCATAAAGTCATTAGTTTCCATTTGCTCAAATCTAATTTTTAAGGAATTATTTTCTTCAGTGAGGTTTTGGACTTCCTTTGGCATTTGACCAATTCTGCTTTTTAAGGCATTCTTCTACTCATTGGCTTTTTGGATATCTTTTACCATTTGGCCTAGTCTGTTTTTCAAGGTGTTACTCTTCAGTATTTTTTTTTGGTCTCCTTTACCAAGCTGTTGACTTGTTTTTCATGATTTTCTTGCATTACCCTTCTTTCTCTTCCCAATTTTCCTCTACTTTTCTTACTTGATTTTCTTACTTTTTTGCTTTTTTTGGGGGGGGGAAGGCAGGGCATTTGGGGTTAAGTGACTTGCCCAAGGTCATATGGCTAGTAAATCTTGAGGGGGTTTGAACTCAGGTCCTTCTGACTCCAGGGCTGGTACTCCACTCATTGTGCCACCTAGCCACCCCCTTACTTGATTTTCAAAATCCTTTTTGAGCTCTTCATTGGCCTGAGACCAATTCATATTTTTCTTGGAGGCTTTGGATGCAGGAGATTTGCTTTATTGTCTTCTTTAGAGTATATGTTTTGATCTCCCTTGTCAACATAATAACTTTCTATAGTGAGAATTTTTTCTGTTGTTTGCTCATATTCCCAGCTTATTACTTGACTTTTAACTCTTTGTTAAACTGGGGGTCTGCTTCCAGGATGGAGGGCACAGTGTCCTGAGCTTCAGGGATTTTCTGCAGCTGTTTTCAGAAGTACTTTTAAGGACCTATAAGTTTTCAGTTCTTCCAAGGTGTTATAATCTAAGGAGAGGTGTTTATTACTCTTCTAGTCTGTATTCTGCTCTGTGAGCAACCACAAGCACTCTTTTCTGTCCTGGAACTGTGAGGAGGTTCTTCCTCCACTGTGGCCACAAGCTCTGCTATGTTAGCGGTTCCTCCTTGCTTGGGGCCTGCCACTCAGGACTGAGACCTGGATCAAAGTATGGGCAAAGCAATAGAGTCCTGCCTCAGTGCTAGCAAAAAAGACCTGTGTAATCTCCTTCTGACAGTTGTTTGATGCCTTTACCATCTGTGGGCTGAGAACTCTGGAAGCAGTCATTGCCTCAGCCATTGCTGATTCAGTCACTGCCAAGGCTGGCTCCTGGTTTGCTGTGGCCAGAGCTATGCTGGCACAGCCTGCACTGGGTTATGCTACACTCTTACTCAGGTGTGACAGACCTTTCCTCTTGACCTAAGTTGTCTTTGGTATCTGTGGACTGAGAGGTTTGGAAACTGCCACTGCTGCCACTGATTCAGTGACTCTGAAAACTGCTCCAGGTTTACTGGGGTTCACTTTACACTGACTTTTCCTGTGCAGGACTGCATTTGTCTCTCACTCTGGTGCATAGACCTTTCCTGGTGACCATCCAAGTCATTTTGGGCTGGAAAATTGTTTCACTCCATGTTTTTTATGGGTTCTGCTGCTCTGCAATTTGTTTAGAGTAATTTTTAAAGGTATTTAGAGGGGTTTGGAGGAGAGCTCAGGCTAGTCCCTACCTTTATTCCACCATCTTGGCTCTACATAGTTCTTTACCTCATTTATTTTTTTAAAATAAAATTGTATTGACACATCTTGTTTTTGCATTTTTAAATTTCTTCCAAGTCCCTTCTTCTCCACACTACCAGAGAGCTATTCCATAAACAAAGAATTTAAATAAAAAGAAAAAAGCAAAGATGAAGAGGAACACCCTCCCTCCAGCAAACCCAATTAATACATAGAAAAAAATCTTAAAATATACGAAGTGCTTCATATCCAGGGACCTGCCACTTCTATGAAGAAGGGGAGAGGTATCTTTTTGTATTTCTTCTTTAAGACCATGCTTATTATTTGTAATTTGTAACATACATTTTGATTATTTTGTGATTATTGTTCTTTCCATTTACATTGTTGTTGTCATTTTGTGTATTTTCTCTAGCCCTTAGTGCAGTGGTTGACATGTAGTAGTCACTTAATAAGTGCTAGATGACTCACTATTTTCTTGGTTCTGCTCACTTCACTTTGTATTATTTCATTTAAGTCCTTTAGTATTTCTCTGTATTCATCATTTTTTACCATTTCTTACAGCACAGTAATATTCCATCATATTCATGTACTAAATGAATGCAATGTTTAGCTATTGTCCATTCTATAGAACCTATTTTGTTTTCAATTCTTTTCTAACACAAAATTACTGCTATAAATATTTTGACATATATGGAATCTTCATTTTTAATGAGTGACCTCCTTGGAGTATGTCGCTAGCAGTGGAATCTCTGGGACATTTTAGTCACCTTGTTTGCATAATTCCAAATTGCTTTCAAACATGGTGTGCTAATTCACAGTTTTACCTAAAATGTATTAATATGCCTATATTACTACAAAACCTCCAACATTGACCATTCCCATCTTTTGTCATCTTTGCCAATGTGCTGGATGTGAAGAAAAACTACATGGTTGTTTTGATTTGCATTCTTTGTATTATTAGTCATTTGGAGTGTTCTTAAATGTGGTTGGTAATCATTTGCAATTTTTTTTGGAGAACAGTTTGTTCATATCTTTTGACTACTTATGTGTTAGGAATAGCTTTTTGTCACATATATTTGTGTTAGTTGTCTATTTATATTGGATACAAAATTCTTATTTGAGAAATTCCACCCACCCCTATTTGACCACTTGCTTTCTTATCCTAGAGATATTAATTTTATTTGTAAAGAAGCCTTTCAGTTTCATGTAATCAAAGATACATAGATATAATATATTACATATATTTAAATTGCATTTATTCTTTGTTTCGCTAAGAATACACCTCTACTTCCAGTGCCAAGATGGCAAACTGAAGAAGGAAATCTGTGAAGCCCTCCCAAATTGCCCTCCAAACAATTAAAAAACCACCTCAGAATTGGTCTAGGATCAGGGAAGCAGCTTCCCAGTCCTGCAGGAAGGGTCTATCTCAGTGTGGTGGGAGGGAATTGAGGTCCAAGAGCAGCAGCAGCAGCCAAGAATATTATATCCAAATTCCAGAGTTCACAGATTAAGGAGAAAATACTACAATCAGTCAAAAAGAAACAGTTCAAATATTGTGGAACTACAGTCAGAATACCATAAAATTTAGTAGTTTCTACATTAAAGTGTCAGAGGTCTTCAAATATTACATTTGGGAAGGCAAAAGAGCTAGGATTACAACCAAGAATCATCTACCAGGAAAACTGAATATAATGACACAGAGAACTTTCAAGCATTCATAATGAAAAAACAGAGTTGAATAGAAAATTTGACTTTTAAATACAAGATGCAAAAGAAGCATAAAAAGGTAAACAGGAAAGAAAAATAATAAGAGATTCAATAAGGTTAAACTGTTTATAATCCTATATAGAAAATGATATTTATAATTCCTAAAAAACTTTTTCATTATTAGAGTAGTTAGAAGGAGTACACATAGATAGAAAGCAGAAGTGTCAGTTGAATGTGATGGCATAATTATCTAAAATAGTAAAATTAAGGAATGAGAAAGAAGAATGAATTGGGAGAAAGGGAAAGAGGAAGGTAGAATGGGATAAATTATCTGACATTAAGAACACCTAAAAGAGATTTTACAATGGAGGGAAAAATGGGAGAAGGAGGGAGGAGAGTACATGAATCTTATTCTCAATGGAATTCAAAGAGGGAATAATATACATACTTAACTGGGTGTAGAAATCTATGTTACCATACAGGAACATAGGAAGGGAAGGGGTTCAGAAACAAAACACTTTTGAGAATGGATAGGGAGGGAGGGAGGAAGAGAGAGAAAGAGAGAAAGAGAGAGAGAGAGAGAGAGAAGAATAAAGGGTATTTGGATGGATGGAAGGAAATACAGAGTTGGTAATCATTACTGTGAAAAAAATTTTGCAGTGAATTTCTCTGATAAAGGTTTCATTTCTCAAACATATAGAAAGCAGAGTCAAATTTATAGAAATAAGATCTATTTGTCAATTGATAAATGGTGAAAGGATATGAACAGGCAGTTTTCAGATGAAGTAATCAAAGCTATCTATGGTCTCAAAAGATGCTCTAAATCACTGCTGATGAGATAAATTCATATTAAAATGCCTCATACCTGTCAGATTGGCTAAAATGACAGAAAGAAAATGACAAATGTTGGAGGGAATGTGGGAAAATTAAAACACGAAGGCACTATTGCTGAAGTTGTATACTGATCCAACCATTCTGGCAAGCAATTTTGAACTATAGCCCCAAAAGGTATAAAACCATACATGCCCTTTGATCTATCAGTACCACTACTAGGTATGTATCCCAAAGGGATAAAAAAACAAAAAGGAAAAGGACCTATACATACAAAAATATTTATAGCAGCTTTTTTAGTGGTGGCAAAGAATTGGAAATTGAAGGGATGGCCATCAAATGAGGACAAGTTGTTGTATGATTGTGATGGGATGCTATTATGCTTTAAGAAGTAATGAGCAGAATGCTCTTGGAAAATTCATGGGAAAACTTACATGAACTGATGAAAAGTAAAATGAGCAGAAGCAGGAGAATGTTTTACATTGTAACAGCAATACTGTACAGTGGTCTACTAAGAATAGCTTAGCTATTCTCAACAATACAGTGCTCCAAGACAATTCTTTCAGACTTATGATGGAAGGAAGAAGATGTCCATCTCCAGAGAAAGAACTGGTAGAGCCTAATTGCAGATCAAAGATACTTTTTCTTTACTTTCTTTATTTTTCTTGATTTTTTCTGTCTGTGTTTTCTTTCACAGAATGATTTACATGGAAATGTGTTTTGCACATGTATAACCTATGTCAAATTACTTTCCTTCTTAATGGGGGGGTAAAAGGAGGGGGGGAGAGGATTTGTAAATTAAAATTTGAAAAAAAATGTTAAAATTGTTCTTACATGTAATTGGAAAAAATAAAATATTAAATCAGATTAAAAAAAATAAGAATCACCTACCCAGGAAAACTGAATATAATCTTTCAGGAAAAAAATGGATATTAAAAAATAGAGTACTTTCATGCATTTCTTTTCTTTTTTTTCATAATCCAAGATTTTTTTTATCGTTCTTTTTTTTAGTCACTTATGCCATGAATTCATAGGAGATGGTTCCAATGCTCAGGTTCCTTGCCATTGGTTCTCACAAAATGTGCTTCTCTGGGTGGAGCAGGCTGGCATTTCAGTTGAACCCAAGTGTCTTTTTCTTTGGCTTCCTTCTTCTTCTGATCATTTTCCTTTACCCACTTCAGAAAGCTATCTCTGCTCTTGGAATGCTTCATATGCTCAATACACACATTAATTCTTTTGGCTAGAATCTTGCCCTTAACCTGTTTGTTTACAACAATGCCTACAGCATGCTGGGTAACATTATAGACCCATCCAGCCTTGCCATGGTAACATTTGTGGGGCATTCCTTGCTGAACTGTGCCCATGCCCTTGATATCTACAATATCACCTTTCTTGTATATTCACATATATGTAGCCAAAGGGACAACACCATGTTTTCAAAAGGGCCTAGAAAACATGTATCATGTCCCTCTCCTTTTTCCTTTAGTGTTTGTCATTTTGGCAACTCATGTGAAGTAGGAGAACGTGAACTCCATGTATGTGGAATATGGCGGAGCTGGCAGAAAGGAACCATGCATTTCTAATTAAAAGATAGACCCGAATAAAAAATCTGTCTTCCAAATACAAGACTCAAGAGAAACATAAAAAAGATACTTGGGCAATGTGTTAGTCAGAAGTAAAACACTTTTGAGGAGGGAAAGATCGGGTAGAGAGGGGGATAAACAAGTGAAAAATAGCATAGAGGGAAATACACAGTTAGTTATAACTATGGATAAGATGAACTCACCCATGAAATGAGAGCAGATATTAGAATGGATTAAAAACCAGAATCTTACAATATGTTGTTTATAAGAAACACATTTTAAGCAGAGAGATGCATACAGACTAAAGGTAAGGGACTTTAGCAGAATCATATGCTTCAGCTGAAGCAAAAAAAGCAGGGGTAACAATTATGATCTCAGAAAAAAAAGCAAAAATGAAACTATTTAAAAGAGATAAAGAAACCAAATCCTGCTGAAAAGTACCATAGACGATGAAGTCATATCAATACGAAAAATATATGCATTAAATGTTATAGCATCTAAATTTTGAAGGAAAAGTTGAATGAGCTATAGGAAGAAATAGATAATAAAACTATACAAGTGAAGGACCTCAAATTTCCCCTTTCAGAACTAGATAAATATTTTTATTTTTCTTTCTTTTTGGAGGGGGGGAAGGCAAAGCAGTTGGTGTTAAGTGACTTGCCCAAAGTCACACTGTTAGTAAGTGTGTCAAGTGTCTGAGGTTGGATTTGAACTCAGGTCCTCCTGACTCCAGGGCCAGTGCTTTATTCACTGAGCCACCTAGCTGCCCCAAGAACTAGATAAATCTAAAGAAAAAATAAACAATAAAGAAATTAAGGAGGTGAATAAAATTCTGGAAAAGTTAGATATGATAGAACTCTGGAGAAAATTGAATGGGAATAGAAAGGAATATATCTTTTTTTCAGCAGTAGATAGCACCTACACAAAAAATGACCACATACTAGGACATAAAAACCTCACCACCAAATGTAGAAAGGCAGAAATAATAACTACATATTTTTCATACCTATAATGCAATAAAATTTCATTCAATAATGGACAATGGAAAGAGAGATTAAAAATTAATTGGAAATTAAATAATCTAATCTTAAAAAACAAGTAGGTCAATGAACAAATCATAGAAACAATCAATTTCATTAAAGACTGACAACAATGATATAACATGTCAAAATTTATGGGATGCAGGCAGAGCAGTACTTTAAGAAATAATTTATATATTTAATTGTTTACATTAATAAAATAAAGAAAAAAACAGATCAATGAATTGGGCATGCAACTAAAAAAACTAGAAAAAGAACAAACAAAAAAAATCCCCAATTAAACACCAAATTGGAAATCATGAAAATCAAAGGAGAGATTAATAAACTTGAAGGTAAGAAAACCATTGAACTAATAAAACTAGGAGCTGGTTTTATGAGAACCGTCCTCTCCCCCCCCCCACAATAAAATGAATAAACCATTGGTTAATTTGATTTAAAAAAGGAAAGAAGAATACCAAATTACTAGTGTCAAAAATGAAAGGGGTGAAATCACTGTCAATGAAGAGGAAACTAAGATAATTGTTAGGAGCTATTTTGCCCAATCATATGCCAATAAATTTGACAAACTAAATGAAATGGGTGAATATCTATAAAAATATAAATTATCCAGATTAACAGAAAAAGAAATAAAATACTTAACCCAAACTTAAAAAAATAAATTGAACAAGCCATCAATGAACTTCCTAAGAAAAAATCACCAGGACCAGATGGATTCACAAGTGAATTCTATCTGGAAAGATTTACATGAACTGAAGCATAGTGAAGTGAACAGAACCAGGAGAATGCTGTACATGTACAATAATGCACAACAGTATTATTCAATGAAGAATTGTGAATGACAGCTATTCTTAGCAATATAATGATTCAAGACAATCTTAAATGGCTAATGAAGTATACTATCTGCCTTCAGAGAAAGAACTGATATTGAATGAATACAGACTGCTATTTTTTCATTTTCTTTCATTTTTTTCTTTTATTTAAGTATTCTTGTACAAAATGACTAATATGGAAATGTTTTACATAATTACATATGTATAACCTATATCTGGTTGCTTACCATCTCAAGGAGGGGGAAGGAAAGCGAAGGAGAGATAGTATTTGGAACTCAAAAATTTAAATAAAAATGTTTAAAAAATTGGAAAAAAAAGAATAGATGACTTACCCACAGCTGTGAAAGGTATATGATCATTTTTTTTTGCAATTTTTAATGGTTTAATCTTTGCTATTCAAATTGTGGATCCATTCTGAATTTATCACAGAATATGGGATATGGTGTAATTCTAATTTCTACCAACTTTCCCAGCAGTTCTTTTTATTTTTATTTTTTTTTGGAGTGCAATTGGGGTTAAGTGACTTGCCCAAGGTCACACGACCATTTGTGTGTGTGTGTGTTGTGTCTGAAGCCAAATTTGAACTCAGGTCCTCCTGACTCCACATCTGGTGCTCTATTCACTGTGCCACCTAGCTGCCCCACAGCAGTTCTTTTTAAATAAGAAGTTCTTTCCTAAGTAATTTATGTTTTGGGATTTGCCAAATACTGGCAGGGTTATTAATCATTTCTCCCTTGCCTATTTTATTTCACTGACATTCTTCTTGATTATTTTAAACCAATACCAAATGGTTTTGATGACAGCTGCTATATAATGCAGTTTAGGGTCTTGAAGAGCCATTCGTTTCTACCTTTTGGGGTAGTATTTCTCTTGGTATTCTTGTTCTTTTTTTCTTCCAAATTAAATTTTTTTTTAATTCTAAAAAGTTTCTTCTGGTCTTATTTCACATTATTCCTCTTCACTCACTGTTTATTTAAGTCAAAATATCTTGCTTGTGATTTGTTTCCCATACATGACCCTTCCATCTCCCACCTCCAAGTCTTTGCACAGGCTGCCTTCCCCAGGTACACAATTCTCTTTCTCTTTACTTCTGCCTTTTGTAAACGAGTAGCTTTTTTTTTGTAGACATAGGTCAAGTGCCACCACTTTTCATGGTTCTCCATATTTTTACCTAAGACTATCTTCTCAACAAGGACAATGACCAAATCTTTCATTTATTGAGTATTTATTTCCCCTTCTCCAAACATTAACTACTACAAAGTTATTTACTCCCAAAGTCTCAGGAATGCCCAACTAACTAGAGGAGATGGAGTTATTTTCACTAAAGATTTAATATTCAAGAAAGATTTTACATTCTCTCAAAATGATTTTGTTAGATTTTAATATTCTTTTTATTTATTTATCAGTATGCATATTGTGTTCCATCACCCCCTCCCCTACTTAAGGTTTTTGAAGACTGAAATTTTTTCCTTTTTGTCTTTTTATTCCCAGGGCCCAGTGTAGTATTTGGTATGTAGTAGATGCTTAATAAATGCTTATTGATAGATTGATCTGTGCTACTAGTAGTCCTTGAATTGAATTAGTCAACCCCTCTCTGCTTTACTCTTAGAACGAAAACCTTCAGCCTGTGCTCTAGTATATGGCCTTCAATTATTATGCTCATGTAACCCTATCACTTAAATACTTTTTATTACTCAGCCCCAATATATTTATATTTACTTATTTTAGAATTATTGATATATGATGTCATACTAATAATTATCTGTATTATGAAACATACAAAAATGGAAACTTAAAAGAATGAAATAATTTAATGATAATTTAATATTTAATGCTAGACTCAATAGGAAGCCACTGGGGTTTGACATAGGGAGACAACATGGTCAGGTCTACATTTTTGAAAAGTACTATGGCAGTTCTACGGTGGGTATATTGGAGAGGGGGAAGTAGAGGTAGGGAGACCAATTAGAGACTCTTGCAATAATTCAGGCAAAGGTTGACTAGACCTAGAGTAGGGTGGTCACTACATGAGTAAGGAGAAGGGGACATAGTCAAGTTATGTGGGGCAAAAATGACAAGATTTAGCAACTGATTGTGCCCTCAACAGTTCTAGGGAAGTTTGGAAGATTTATGTGGAAGATAAAATCAGGAGATCTGCAATTAGTCACAACCCATCCATACCAGATCAAACTGTGGGACTCAGTTACCTAATATAGAAAGGGTGGAGGAAGTCTTTTATGATTGGAGTGTTGAACCTTGATTTGCCTTCCATGGGAGACTGCCAGAGGCATTAAATGTTCTAGAGGATGGGAAGAAATTTTTCCTATTGGCAACTGCCCCCACAGATATTAGGTCATAACTTCTCTGAGGGTCCTAAGTCTCTTTTAGAAGAGGGTGTGAGGTAAGATGAAGGTTGGGAACATCTATAGCAAACAGTGAAATGTTAGGGCTCAAGGGTGTACATAAGTTTGATGGAGACAAACCCTATAATAGGTTATTGCTGAGAGGGTGAGGTGGCATTTATCTTCTCACCCTCTAATTGGTTGATAATGTATCTCTCTCAGTCCCTAAAGTCTCTGGCTCCCACTCTCAGGTCTATTGCTTTGGTGTTCTTTACTTTGCTGTAGATTGCTTTGGAATTGTTTGTTATTTCATACATACCTGTTCTTACCTAAGACTATCTTCCCTTCAAGGACAGGGACCAAATCTTTCGTTTATTGAGTATTTATTCCCCCTTTTCCCAACATTGCCTACTACAATGTTATGTTCATAAAACGTCTTAAGAATGCCAAACTAATTAGAGGAGATAGGGTTACCTGCACCAAAGATTTAATTGGGACACAATGTTTAACCCAAGGTTTCTTCAGACCTTATCTTTTGTTCTGCTTATAACCTTGAAGGTTTTCATGTTAGACCTCAGTAAATATACAAAAGATGAACAGGGCAAGACTTCTGTTGATAGGCTGATATTGCCACAAAATGCTCTAGAAATCATTGCAACCTACAATTATGGACCTTGAAAAGGACCAAAATTGGAAGGGAATTAAAGAGGTAAAATTACCATATTCTATCATGGGGTCCCTTGACATTCCTACATAATAACAGCAACCCAACAAAATCACGAGATCTAACCTTACTTCTCTTCTAGTGTGGGAACAATGATTAGAGTGCTGCCATGGGCTTATTTACATCTGGAAACTTTTTTGGCCAATTTTAATCAGTCAATCAATCAGCAGACACTTATTGAATTCTTAGTATGTATAAGTCATTGCCTAAGGCACTAAGCTAGGGCACTGTAGGTATACTAAGAAATACAAAGTCCCCATTCTTGCTTTCAAAGAAACTATAATCAAATTACAGAGACAAAGCTGACATGTGGACAAAGGTAGGTGTGTAAAGCAGGGAGAGATTACTTGATCAATCAACTAGCATTTAGTATGCCAGGCATTGTGTTAAGTGCTAGGGATACAGAGAAAGGCAAAAGACAGTGCCTGCTCTCAAGAACTTCACAATCAAATGGGGGAGACAGCATGCAAACAACCTAGATAGGTTGGAGATAATCACTAAAGGGAAAGTGTTAGCGTTAAGGGAGGACAAGGAAGAGGTTCCTGCAGCAGGTGAGAATTTAGCTGGGGCTTGAAAAAAGCCAAAGAAGCCAGGAGACAGAGATGAGGAGTGAGAGAGTTTCGGGCATGGGGGATGGCCAGTCAGATATTTGACGTTGAAAGATGGAGTAATAGCAAGGACACCAACATCACTAGATCACAGAGTACATGGCGATGAGTAGTTGTAAGGATAAGTTATTAGACTTTAAAAGCCAAACAGAGAATTTTATATTTGATCCTGGTGGTAGTAGGGAGTCATTGGAATTTTTTGAATTAGAGAGGTCTAGAACTTACCCCTGTGGCCTTGGGAATATCATGTCACCTCTTTGGGTCTCAGTTTCTTAACAAGATCAACTATGGATATCTTCATGATAGATAAGTAGGGGTCAGATATGAAAAGTGAGATGAGGTGGGGAGGCAGGGATAGCATAAAGTGAAGATGAAAATGCATTTGTTGAATTTGAGGGTTGTCAAGTAGATCAATGTGGTACAGTGAGAGAGACTATCCAAACAGGTGAAGGCTGGAATGCCAAGTTAAGAAGTTTGGAATTGTGGGGTGGCCAGGTGGCTCAGTGAGTAAGAGCACCGGCTCCAGTGTCGGGATGACCTGGGGATCAAATCCGGGCTCAGATACTTAGCACCACACCCAGAAATAACTGGCCGTGTAACCTTGAGCAAGTTACTTAACCCCAATTGCTTTAAAAAAAAAAAACAAGTTTGGGAATTGGTTCTATGGGCTATATATCACTGCAATCACATAATCAAATTACTTCCCCACTTTAAGATAACATCTTTGAATGATGATGATGATGATGCCAATGATGATAGCATTTATATTGTACTTCAAGGTTTGCAAAGCACTTAATCTATATTGTTATTTGATCCTTATAACAAACCAGGGAGGCAGGGGCTATTATCACACCAATTTTACTGATGAGAAAAGAAATGAACAGAGAAGTTAATTTACTTGCCCAGGGTCACATATCTAGTAAGTGACTGAGACAAGACTGGAACTGTCAGTCAGTCAAAAAACATTTCTTAAGTGCCTATTACTCTCTTCTTGAGTCCAAGACCAGCATTCTATGCACATTGCCACCTAACTGCCTGCTCTATACAGCGCCCAAATGTGTGAGCCAATGTTGTCATATGACATGTGATAAATATCTTTCTCATTTACCAATACATAGCAAACGTCAATATGGAACTTTCTCTCTGTCACCATCTTCCTTGGGAAGATAATGTGATCCATCTGCTGAGGGGTGAGTGCTGGATGTGAGGAAGAGCTGACTTGCTTGGTAGCACAAAACCATATGCCTCTTACACTCTAACCTGGCTGCCTTAATAAGTCATCTTTCTTTAAAAGGCAACTTCCGAAGAAATTAGTGTTAAGTAAACCTACTCTGTGTGGGCAGCCGTCATTCCACTAAGCTCTCATTTGAAGCTTCCTAGTGTTTTAATGACTGAGACTTGAGAAATGTTTCAATAGAAGAGTAATGTTTAGAAAGAAATTGTGGCTGCAGCTGTCCCACCAAGTCTGGAGCAGATGCCACAGAATTTTGAGAAAATGGTCTTTTATTTGAAGGTTAGTCTTACTTCTAACAGGTTCTGACATTTGCTTCCTAACCAATGACCAAGATGCAAAATTATCTTCAAAAAGGCACAGTTTCTGAAGGTTTCTTATCTCCTTTCCTCAATCAGAAAATAATAATAGTAAGAATTTACATATTGCTTTAAGGTTTGCTAAGTCCTCTACATACCTTATATAATTTGATCCTCACAACATACTTAGGAGGTAGCTGCTATAATTATCACCCCAATTTTATAGATAGAGAAACTGAGGCTAAGAAAGGTTAAGTGAACTGTCCACAATCATACAATTAAATAAGTGTCTGAGGCAGGATTTGAATTCAGATCTTCCTGATTCCAGGTCCATTGCTCTATTTACTACACCTCTAGCTGCTCACCTGGATGTACCTTGGTATTAACTTCTGGAGAAAAGAGCTAGTTGATGTTCTTTCCTAGGCATATCTCCCCAGGAAAATATAAGCTACTTAAGGGTAGGGACTGTTTCCTTGTCTTGGCCTGGTGCCTGGAACAAAGTACAATACAAATGTTCATTGAATCGTTGAATTAAATGCATGAATGTTGTACATTGCAGCACATACTACTAATAAAAAAAGATAGTTAATTCCAAGTGTTGCCTGATGTGTTTGAAAATGTCAAATGTAAACAAAACACTCAATAAGACATGAACATATATTTTAAAATTATAGAATATTAGAGTTAGGAGGGACATAGCATTTTTTACAGTTCAACCTCTGCATCTTATAGATGGGAAAAATGGAGACTAGAGCAGTTGAGTGATTTGCCTAAGGTCACATATATTCCATCAGTTGACAGAAGACCAGGCTCCTGACTCCTAGTCCAATGTTCATTTTATTATTCTATCTGTCATGGTTTACCTGGTATGATAAATTGCTCATATTTGGAGGGGAAGACTTTTCTTGGCTGTTGACTTATTTCACACATTAACTGGCCTTAGATTCATTTTTGCTACTAGCTCATTGTTAAACATAAACCAATGCATATACATATGATGGAGTTATGGGAGATACATGGGAAATTCCAGGAGAGGACTACATGGGAGGGGAATGCCAGGGGCAATGTTCATTTCAGGGTACCTACTGTATATGTATGTGTATACACACACATACACACACACACACAGAAAGCCAGATATAGAGAGATGTAAGTATATACAGATAGAAAGATAGATAGATATAGCTATATAGATATGTATGACTGCTAGTAAGTGGATGAGATGGGATTAGAACCCAGTCCAACAGGAGGGCGGGGACCATCTTATCTTTGTCTTTGTATCTTCTATGTCTAGCAGAATGCCTGCAAAAACCATAAGTATTTAATATATGTGCATGGAGTTCTACTTCATTGTGTTTCCTCTAGGTATGTAGCAAAGCCTACAGCAGAATTTGTCTTTTGACTCCAAATTCAATTTTTTGGGTAACATTATGCTATATGATACTTATACTGATTGGGCTTTCCCCAAGGAAAAACCAGTCATAGGGATCATTGAAACAACATTCAATTTTCCAACCTTTTTAGGAATGTGGCCTGCCCTTCTGTGTTAGGAAGTCACAGCAGACAAAGCTGATAATCCCTGTTTTTCTCTTGTCTAATAATCCCACCTGTGAGGAAGAAGTGGTATGTTGAAACCTCTGGTGCTTAAGAGTCAAAGGACTTGAGTTCAAATCCTGGGACTGCCAATTATGAACTGTGACCTTGTGTAAATCATTTAATTTCTCTGAGCCTCAGTTTCCCCATCTAAAAAATGAGGGGTTGATCTTGATGGCCTCCAATGTCCCTTTAACAATGAATCTAAAGATTTGAGCCCACATCTCATTTGATCTTTTTTTCTTGACTCGTGCTGTCTGTCTCACAGGGTTGTTACTCAAATAAACATTCCATTTTGGGCACAGCTTTCCTTACTGAAGGGACTGGGGGGGGGCAGTAATTATATCAACCATGCTTCAACCTGCTATAACCTTGAAACATTTCTTTGCCAAAATGTCTCTTGCCACCCAGACACTTGGAATGGTCACCTTTCCTGCCTTGGCTACAAAACCCTGGCCCCAGCTCTGCATCTTCCAAGGGAGATGATAATTAATTCAGCACATGAGATGGGGTAAGGGTTATAGCTGCTGTTGCCACTAAGAAAAGTGGCAATCTACTGTCCCATAGCTAAAAAACTATCTCTTCCTCCTCTCTGAAGACTTGTGATTCAGAATTGAAGGCCACTTGGGGGAAAATTCTCTTCACCTGCTACAACTTCTGCTCCTTGCTCCCCATTCACCCCAACTCTACCCTCCTGTATCTTTCTAACCATAATTGTGTCCTATGATGCCTTTGTATTGTTATGAATTTGTCTTTCATATTAGACCTATTTCCTCCACATTCCTCCCACCTTCTTTCAATTACGGAAATACCCTGGCCCTCAATAGATACTGTGTGCCCAGTCATCCTCTTTAGTGTTTGATGAGCTTTCCCTCCTGCCCCACATGATGCACTAAAAGAGTAGGTATGCTCCTTGCTATCACTTCCAGAGTGCTCCCATTGCCACCATCACTCAGTAGCCCCTTCTCTTTCAAGGGGCTCACTCTGTCCAGTTCTACTTATTTACTGAGATCCTGGAAGACCCCGGCTTCCTTCAAGACTCAGTTGAAATCCTACCTTCTGCAGAAACCAGACTGGCATATTGTAGGTCAGTGTTGTCCTACTTGGCAAAGATTTAAGAATGGTTTTCCATTTCTTTCTTTAGTGGATTGAGGCAAGCAGAAGTTAAATGACTTGCCAAGGGTCACACAGCTAGTGAGTATATGAGGCTGGATTTGAACTCAGGTCTTCCCGACTCCAGGTTCAGTGCTCTATACACTGAACCACCTAGATGCTTCCATCTAGTATATAGCAAGCATTTAGCAAATATTTATTAACTCTTAATAGTTAACAGGGAATTTTCCCTTCTTTTTTATTCAAATGAGTTATGTTAGCCTAGTTGAACCAACAGAGCACTCTGAAGGAGAGACAGAGGGCAGTATATGCCAGGTAAATCAAAATACTACCATCACTACCACCTTGACCACCACCTCCCACTCAGACTCTGATAAAGACAAACAAGGAGCCTGAATCCAAGAGCTTTTGGAATAGCAATGCTTCTAGCTCAGAGCCAGGAGCCATCATTCTGGGAATCAATCCCTGTGGAGAAACAGCCTGGCAATCGTTCCTGCAGGTGTTACATTCACATCTTTTGAAGAACCGGTAATGAAAGTTTTTGTCACTTCAGTCTTTGGAAATGTCAAATGCTTCAGCATCACAAATTGCTATCATTTTATCAGTGGAAAGCATTGCCATCTGCTTTGCCCCTGCATCCTAAGGATCCTGAGATTTTTCCATCTAACTTGTAGTTGAAACCTTCCAAATATGTTCTCTCCCCCATTAGATTATGAGCTCCTTGAGGGCAGGGACTGTCTTACTTTTCTATTTGTGTTCCCAGATGTGTTTTTTACACAGTAAGGACCTAATAAAGGCTTCATTCATTCATTCATTCTTCCATTCATCCTCAGTGAGTTCAATTGCTGACTCACAGTCTTCCTCTCCACCCCAACCCTTATCCTCAGAGAGAGAGGACTTTAATATACATGCTGTTGTCTCCTCAAATATCCTGTCCTTTCAGTTCACCAATCTCCTCAATTTTCATGACTTCTACCTTAAATACCTCTCAGCCACACACATGGATGGTCATACCCTTCCTCATTGTCAACAAAATTTTCATCTTCATGATTCAGAACTTGGAAATTCTTTTTTTTTTTGCCTTTTGGAGGGCAATTTGGGTTAAGTAACTTGCCCAAGGTTAAATGGCTAGTTTTTTTTTTGTGTGTGGGTGTTATGTGTCTGAGGCTGGAACCGAACTTGGGTCCTCCTGACTCCGGGGCCAGTGTTTTACTCACTGTGCCACCTAGCCGCCCCGAAATTCTTTTTTTTTAAATCATAACCTCTCATCTTTCTATCTCTTCCTGGATTGCATCCCTTGAAAATCATTTATTCATCCTCAGTGCTATCTCCAGTCACTCTACCTAGTCCTCTTTTCCAGGTCCATCATCTCTGCCCCTTGCTACTTTCATCTACTAGGCTATTAGGAAAACAATTTAGCTACAGTCAATAAATAAGCATTTATTTAGTGTTTACTGTGTGGAAGGCACTGTGCTAAGGACTGGAGATACAAAGGAAGCAAAAACAGTAGTCTCTGCCTTCAAGGATCTCCCATTCTAATGGGAGTAGAGAATATATAAATAATTGGTTGTACATAATAGCTATACAGAGAAGATAGAATGTAATCCCAGAGGGGAAGGCACTAGCAGTGGGGGAAGAGAAGGAGACTGGGAAAGACCTCCTATGCAAGGTAGGATTTAAGCTGAATCTTGAAGGAAGCCAGAGAAACTAAATGCTGGGGGTGAGAGACCAGAGCATCCCAGGCATGGGTTGTAAAGAAGAAGTCAGGTTGGGAAGGGCTTTACAAGCCAAGCAAAGGAGCTTATATTTGATCCTGGAAGTAAGGCAATACCAGGGCTCATTGAATATCAACTTAACCTGAATGGAGAACACTTCAGGTCCTTGTCCTTCTTGCTACTTCTGTCTCCTTATCATGTATCTTCTTTGTTAGCTCATTCCCCTTGCTATAGTTAACCAGAATGACTGACTCTGTCCTCTAATCTTGAATCTCTTAACCCCCTTTCCTATTGTTGATGACCCTTTACAAACCCTTACCATTAATTAGCCCCACCATTTGCTTTCTCTGCTCTGATTTATTTCTTTTGTATAATAGCATTATAGGAAGGCACACAACCATGCTCACTGGGTCTACTACAAGCTAACGTCATGTAATCCCATGTGGGCCCTCACTGCTACTCACCGGTTGTCTTGCTCTTTCACAATTGAGTCTTTACCTTACACTTCAAAGTATCTTTTCCAAACCCTCTTGTCTTTACTAGAGTCACCTTCACAATCCTGCACCCCCTCCTCTCATCAGAGGATCTCACCCCATACTTGACTGAAAATATTGAGGCTATCTGTCATGAGTTCCTTCTTTTCCCCAGTTCAACACTTCAGATCCTTTCAATGCTATTCTCCAGTCCTTCTTCTCCTGTCTCAGTCTCACAGAACAAGGTGGCTCTTCTGTAATCCTTTTATTTGTGCCCTTGATCACTTCTCCTATCTCCTCCTGTCACCCCTTTAGTTATCCTCTTTCTATTCTTAATTTTCACTCTTTTTATCTTCTAACACCTTATCTGTGGTTTACATGCCTGGATCTCTCTCTATACCAAAAATCCTTCACTTGATTTTACTATCTCAAGATATTATATATATATATATACACATATATATATATTCTTCTTTCATAGCCAAACTCCTAGAAAAAATTTAATAATCTATATTATTTGTATTCCCTTTCTCACCTCTCTCTTACTCCTCAACCCCTTTTAATCAAAGCTGACTTCTATATCTCCCAAATCCATCAATTCCACTGAAACTGTTTTCCCCATGGTCACCATCAGTCTCTTTAACTGCTAAATCCAATGGCCTTTCCTCATTCATCATCCTTCTTAATCTCTGCACAAATTACCACCTTCTGCTGCATACTTTCCCCTTCCTGGGTATTTGTGGCATACCCCTTTCCTGGTTCTCCTTGTAACTGTTTGCTCACTCAGTCTTTTTTACTGTATCCACAAGTATGGGTGGAGATATGGGTGAATGTACACCAGGACTGGTCCTGGACCCTCTATTCTTTCTCTACTCTTTTAATTAGCTCCCAAGGGATCCATTATCATCACAATGCTGATGATTCCCAAATCTACATATCCAGTCTCTTTCTCATCTTACTCTTGAACTCCACTGGCTGTCAAAAGGCAAACACAACTTCACAAAAGTTACATGAAAACTAGGTTTATTACAAGAAAAATGAATATGCACATGGCACCTAAGAAGCTTGCATATTTTTGACAGTAGGACAAAGGAAGGAGGAGATACTAGAAATTTCCATCAAAAGGGGCATGGAGTGGGAGGGGGCAAAGGTGTAATAAAGGTGAGAAAAGGACAAAACTCTTCCCAAAGAAGAGGAGCAAAGTGATGCTAAAAACCACATCCTTTTCCCTTGAGAACTACTAGACAATGAAGATGAGATGATCTGCTTATCTACAAGGGTCCCAGCTGCATCAGTAACCTCTCTTTCAGTCTAGCTTAGACTGTCTGATGCCTGTCTTGGCTCCCAAGGACAAACAAGGAGCCTAGTTTGAGGTTCAAACAGCAAATTACATCACTTGGGATGGGGTTTCATCTTTGACACATTTGGGAACTCCTATATACTCTGGGTCCAGTATTTCTGGAAAATATGGCAACTCCAAAAGATAAATTCAGGGAACCCCTTAACATCCCTCAATATCACATGCCATCAGCTTTCCACTGGAGATTTCACCTGCAGGTCCCATTGGAATCTCAAACTCAAGAGATCTGAAATGGACCTGATCATCTCCCTCAAAGACCCCACCCCTCTTTCTAAGTTACTTGTTTCTGTTAAGGAAACTATTACTATCCCCCAGGTCCTACATTTGATACTTCAGGCTCATCTTTGACTTCTTACTTTCACTTAATTGACATGTCCATATAGTTGCCCAGTCTTGTTGATTTTTCTTCCAAAATCATCCTTACATTTACCCCCTTCTCTCCAGCTGCAGAATAACTACAATATTCCTGTCCCTCACTACCTTTCACCTGGACTATTGCAATATTTGCTTAATTAGTATTTCCTCTGCCTCCAGACTCTTCAATCCATTTTTCTCACAATTGTCAAAGTGATGTCATTCGACTGCTCCAGAAACTTGAGTACCTAGATCATTGTTGACTTCAGGATAAAATACATACTCTTCTGTTTGATATTTAAAGCCCTTCACTTTTTGGCTCCAGCTTATTTTTTTCTGGACTGATTTCATATTACTTGCTCATACATAGTCTGCATTCCAGCCAAACTAGCCAACTTCTTGTCATTGAGTCATTTTTCAGTCATATACAACCTTAATGACCCCATTTGGGGTTTTCTTAGCAGAGATACTGGAGTGGTTTGCTGTTTCCCTCTCTAGCTCATTTTACAGATCAGGAAGCTGAGGAAAAAAGAATTAAGTGACTTGCACAGAGTCATATAGGATTTATCTGAACCTACTTACTGCTCCCTGTTCCATCTCCTACCTCCATTTCTTTGTACAAGCTCTTCCCCATGCTCGGAATGCTTTTTTTCCTCATCTTTGCCTCTTAGAATTCCTTACTCCTTTAAAGCGTCAATGGCCATCTTCTACATGACGATTTTCTCGATCTCCTCAATTGTTAATGTCTACCTCCCCAGAAATTACTTTGCATATGTATTTTATTTACTTATTGATCTACAGTACAATGCAAGCTTTTTGAGGGCAGGGACTGTTTCATTCCTGTCTTTGTATATGCAATGTCTAAAACAGTTCCTGTAATAGAGTAGGAGTATAATAAATGGTTATTGAATGAATAGCAAATGAGTTATCAAAAATAGATGCCAAATACTTTAATTGCTACATAAATGCTAACTATTGTTATTTTTTGCTGTTATTTATCCATCATCTGCATTGTGGATCTCTGTACTCAGTGCTATGCCAAACAGAAGTCTTGCTCCCTGCCCCTTTGGCTCACAATTTGGCAGTTGCAAAGGCTGTTAAATCATGGGAGTCCAAGCTTTTTTGGCTCTTGTAGTGAAATGACCCTATCTGTCTATTGGGCAGGAGAATATGTCGATGTTGCTATTTGCTCATGCAGTTTTCATTTGCTAGTTTTAAAAATATTTGTCTGCCCCTTCCTTGGCCTGTCAGGACTTCCATATGTCTTACAGCTAGGATGTCCAGGCATCAGCCATATCTCTATTCTCTATTGTTCTTTTGGACTCATGTTTAGAAGTCTCTGAGTAGAGAAGGAAACCACCACTAAGGGACAAATTAGCCAGAAGTTCTGACCCAGCTAAGTGCCTTTTGCCCAAGCTTGTTTTATAGTTCAATTCTGGCTTGTTTCATGAATTTAGCTAGCCAGGCTGCTGCATTTCTACCCTCCCCCCGCCGTGACTTCTCTTGATTTTTTTAATAGTAAATCTTTTTAAAAAGCTGAGAGGGGGATGTGTTATTTCGAATATTGGGGAAAAAGTAACTGTGAATAGTAGTAGTGGTGATGGTGGAAAGTTTGAGGCCTTTCTATAGGGGTCCTGGGGAATCTTGGATGATTAGGTGAAATATTGATGGTGAAAATCTGGTCAATAGCACTATCTGTATTGCACATACATGTAGCAACATCATGAGGAATTGGACCTTAGCAGATCCACTTGGCCTGTGGGGCCTCAACTCTCTATTAGTCAATTGTAGAGACTCTAGACTACATGCATTGTCAGAATACTACTCTGTTCCCAAGGCATATGGGTTAAAGGAGGAACTTGAAAGTGGAGATTGCTAGACTATTAAGGGTTGGTTGATTGTTGGAAACTCAGGGGGTTCCTGGAAAGAATCCCAGAGGCTCAGAGGGACAAAAGATGTGGTTATGGCTCCTAGTTGATGATTGGGAAGAACAAAAAATTCAGGCAGGAAATAAGAAAAAAAAGGTCTGAAAGTAAGAGGGTAAGAGAATGAGAGGAGGAAGAGAGAGCACTATAAATCCTTGGGAATGAGAGTCTCCAATCTGACCCAGTTGGTATCCCTTCAAAGAGAAGAGTCATATAGTGAAAGGAGGGGGATGAAATAAAAACCATTTTTATATTTTGGTGGTAGACACAAGCCCTATTGTTGTCCAAGCTTCTGTGTTTTATAGAGTTTGAAGGTGAGGGAGAACACAGGGCTTAAAGGATAGAGAGGACATGCTTGCTCCCAGTTACATAGTAAGAGTGTTTTGTGTGAATTGGGCTAGGGAAGGGGACCTTATGGGAAAATTTCTCCTCAGGCCCCCACTAGAATCTGCAATTTTAAAATTGCAGGAATCAGTAGTGAGATTAGAGAGGTGAATTAGTTGGGAAGTATGGGCCAAGCACAGGACACTTAGAGATCATTGCAATCACAATGATTCTTTTGCTCTTTTTCTAAATGAAGGGATTTTCTCTATGACCACATCTTTGAAAGCACCAGGAATGTTGAGGGCCTGCCTCAGTATGGCATTTAGAAGGCTACTTGGCTTGCATTTCTTCTGTTCATTCTGTGCTCCATCTTTAATAGTTGAACCATTCTTTTGCTGTGGGCCCTGTGGATTACATAAGCCTAGAATAAAGGGAGTACAATAGAACCTTGGTGCTGGAATGCATCTTGAATGTTCGTATGCTTCATCTCTCTACATTTAGCTCTCAGAAAATCATCTATTCTCTTAAAGATCCCCAGAAGTGAAGAACCTCCTTCAACAGCTCTTTTTAGTGTTATACCCTATACCCTGATCGTCACAGAAGTCTTTACTTGTGTCTCATTCTTTTCAGAAGTGTGTGTGTGTGTGTGTGTTTGCATATGTGCATGTGTGCACCAGATGGAGCACTGAATTACAGGTTATGCTACTGAGGTAGATGATGAAAAACAGCTTGTTCAATACTGTTCCAGCTCGATGCTGATTAAAATGAGGGAGCATCTTTTGCCCTGGGATAAAGTGGATCACATATATCAGAACATGGGGTGATTGTAAGGGAGGAAAGATCATGGAAAGGACAAGGTCAAGGACAAGGAGAAGTTATATTCCTTTTTTTGGTGTTGCTTAGAATGGAAAGTAGGGTATAAGGTTTTTATATACTGATGGATATTGTTAAATCAAAGTGAGCTATGGTACCCTGACCATATACCCATCAGTGTGTGTATGGGGACAGGAGGAGGGGTAAGAATGGGAAAGGAGGGTGGGAAATGCTAGCAGTGGCCATGAAAAGATAGCCCCTTCTCTCCCCTGATACTACCACCACTCTAGTATAGACCCTCATCAACCCCAGCTTGAACTGCTGCAATGGCCTGCTGGTAAACCTGCCTGCCTCAAGTCTCCATTCCAATCTATTTTCCATTCAGTCACTAAAGTAATTTCCTAAATCACAGAGTTGACTATGCCACCCCACTACTCAATAAACTCCAGTGGTTCCCTGTTCCCTCCAGAATCAAAAAACCTTCCTCTACCCTTTCCAATCTTCTTACACCTTTTTTCTCTGCCATGTACTTTACAATTCCCTGGCTTTCTGATTATTCCTCAAAAAAGATACTCCATCTTTGGGCTCCAGTCATTTTCTCTGTTTCTTTTCCACATGTGGCCCTACTCCCCCATCTCAGACTCCTAGATTCCTTCAAGTCCTGACTAAAATATCATCTTCTAGAGGAAGCCTTGCCATATCCCTCTTACTTCTAGTGCCTTCCCTCTCTTACTTATTTCCTATTTATCCTGTATATAGTTTGTTTATACATATTTGTTTGCTTACTGTCTCCCCAATTAGCAGAGACTGTCTTTTGCCTCTTTTTTGTATGCCCATTGCTTAGCAAGGTTCTTGTCTCTTAAATACATGTGTATTGACTGACTGACAAGACTTTGAAGAGACAAGTTGAGACAGACAAAAAACTGGCTCTCTGGAACTCCTTGAATTTTGCCTACTGATTAATTGTTGATATCCCCAAAACATTCTTATTATGAATTTGGGAGCAAACATGTCCCCCCATCCTTCAAGCCCTATGTTCTCCCTCACCTTCAAACTCTACAAAACACAGAAGCCTGGGCAACAGCAGGACTTGTGTCTACCACCAAAAAATAAAAATGTTTTTTATTTCATCTCCCTTCTTTGCTGCTGGCAACTAATTTACCTGACTTTTCCCAGACCCTTGGATTTCAGCACTCTGGACAGTCCATAATACCAACCCAGCCTGGCTTTTGGTTGATGCTGAATTTGATCCTGCCACATCTACTCCTAAGAAGAGACTGCCTTTCCCATTCTGAGTGTTTGCCTGATTACCTGCAGGAGAATGAAACAGGAAGTGCTCTCATGAGACAAACATGGTCAATGGTAGGAATTGGCCAGTCTCACAGACAATAGCAGCAACAAAGAACGGATTCTCCTTATGAACATTTATATAAATAATAATGAGATTGTTTAACTGTAATTCTTAAAGGAAAGATGAGATAATTTCATGTTTTGATATTCTCAAAATTGATTCTGTTGAAACTAGAGTTCTATGGTACATATTATTGTTGCTGCAATTTTGGCAAAGATGTTATTGAAATCAGTCGAGCTTCTTGGAAGGGGGAATCTATGATACGGATGGTGGAGGTCTGAAGTTGGAGAAATGGTGCTGGTAGAAGTGGAAAGGAGATGGCTTCTGATGGCAGTGAAGTCTAGGGTGGTCAGGTCCCAGAGACCTTCCTAGTGAGGGATGAGGGCTGTGAGGAGGCAGAAGCTGGGAAAACCCTTTAGCCTTGAAAAGAGACTGTGAACAGACTGAGGAGTATAGTGTGTGTGTGTGTGTGTGTGTGTGTGTGTGTGTGTGTGTGTGTGTGAAGGGAGAGACATTTAAACACTGCAGGAATGAAAGATAATTTTAAAATCCATCAAGCAAAGTTGAGACAGAATGACATGGTGAGCATGAATCATTCCTACAAGGGTCCCACGCAGCCCTCTTTGGGGAAACTTGAAATTCATTTGCTCCATGGCTCTCTTCTCCCATGATTCCCAAACTCTTCCCCATGTTCCTTAGTCCTTCTGTTCTGCCCTAGTCACTCCCCCCACCCCCAGCCCAAGTCCTAGCTACTAAATATATAACTTGCCACAAGGAACAGGAGCTCTGTATTAATGAGAGCCCCAGGGATGCTGGATTGAGCCAAGAAAATGGGTTTAAGAGGGCAAATGAGAGAAAGAGAGGACTGGAGCTCTCCTTCAAGCCCCTCTTCTATGAAGTCAGGATCCATTCACCGTTAACATAGGGTTTTGTAGCACTCAAGATTAGAGCAACATTTCTATTTTCTATTTAGATTTAATGCCTTTCTTTAATGATCATGGGGAGAGGGGGTTGGCAAAAATATTAATGGGCACAACTCTAGAAACTAGAATACATGGGTGAGAGGGGATGCAAGTATTTTTTCTTCTTCTTTTGTCTCCCAGGGAAGTCCTCTGAGAAAAAGAGAACTTTTCCCACACTTCACCTTCCATGTAGAGACCGAAGATGAGCTTGTTCGGGCAGTGATAAGAATAGTCATAAGAGAACAAAGAGTTTGGAAATGTAAGGGGCCTTAGAGATTACCCAGTCTAACCTACCCAATCTTTACCAGTTAAAGAACTAAGTCCCAGAGAGGTCAGACCTATGGGGACAAAATTTCTACCACACTCCTTGCATTCATCTCTACACACTAAGGGTAAGGGAGAGAAACAGTGAGGTGGTTCTTTCTGCTCTCTAGCAGGTTAGAAAACTTTTATAAAATCTGAATGGTGCTAGGCACATGCTATGGTACCATGTTTCCCCGATAATAAGACGCTGTCTTATTATTTTTTTTTGGACAGAAAAACACCAGAGGGCTTATTTTCGGGATAGGTCTTATTATCGGGGAAACACGGTAGGAACTCTCTAAAGACTTGTTGATTTGGAAGCAGTATGGTAGGAAGGAAACAGTCCTGACTGGGCATCCAGAGAACTGGGATCTCTCTTAGAATCCCTTGTACAGTGGTACAGTGTGGTCATGGAGTCAGGAAGACATGAGTTCAAATCTGTCCTTAGACACTTACTAGCTGTGTGTCACTGGGCAAGTCACTTAAATTCTGTTTTCCTCAGTTTCTTCAGCTGTAAAATGGGGATAATAATAGCACTTGTATCCCAGGGTTGTTGTGAGGATCAAATGAGATAATATTTGTAAAGCATTCAGTCCCTTCCCTTCCCTTCCTTCCCTTCCCTTCCCTTCCCTTCCCTTCCCTTCCCTTCCCTTCCCTTCCCTTCCCTTCTCTTCCCTTCCCTTCCCTTCCCTTCCTCTTCCCCTTCCCCCCTCCTCCTCCTCCTTCTCCTTCTCCTCCTCCTCCTCCTCCTCCTCCTCCTCCTCCTCCTCCTCCTCCTCCTTCTCCTTCTCCTCCTTCTCCTTCCCCTTCCCACTTCCCCTTCCCCTTCCATTTTTTCCCCTTCCCCTTCTCCTTCTCATTCTCCTTCTTCTTCCCCTTACCTCCCCTCCCCTCTCCGATTACAGAAGGAGGTTGAAGAGTGTTTCATCACAGAGGCAAGGCAAGGTAATGATCATTTAAGCACTTACTAGGTTCCACTCACTGTGTTGCCTTAGAGATGGATACAAAGAACAAATGTCTGTCTACCTGTAGGTGATGGCCAAGGATGTAGGATGCTGAATGTTCTCTATGTAGCAGTATGGAGCTGGGATAAATGGCCTTTAGATAGATCAAGTAAGTAGTTAGGTAAATCAATTGATGGATAGATGGATGATGAATCGAGGGAGCATTTTTTAAAAGTTCTGACTGTGTACCAGGCACTGTGCATAGCCCAGGCATACAAATATAAGCAGCTATGACAGTTCCTGCCCTCCAGTGAGGACAGAAGAGAAGTCAACAAAGGGCTATTGAAAGGAGGGAGATCCCTGCCTTGGCCACAGGGAAAAGCCCGAGCTTGGTATTGCTGCCCATTGACACATCCTATCCCTGCCTGAGCAGTCAGGGAAGGGGCTTGGAGTCATGCGCCCCAGCAAGATAAAGCAAAGACTGACCTATCAGAATTGAAAAATTCAGGGGCAGAGTCCAGGTCACCAGTGGGGAGAAAGTGGACGTGATGGTCCTAGTAGAGGCGGCATGGTGTGGAGAGGGTTGAGAGTCTTTTAGAGTTCTATTTGCTTAGTGATTTTATAGAGGAACAACATAGCAAAGATGAATGTTTTCTGTAAGGACTTATTGACTTTTTTCTCCTTTCTGTCTCTTCTCCTCCTCCCTGTCCCTTCTTTATTCTAGAGCGATGTGCTGTGATGGTGCCAGAGATGCATGGACACAGCCCGTGCCCAGCCTACAAGTCCCAGGAGCTCCTCCCTGCCTTGGCCACAGGGGAAAGCCCTGAGCTTGGTGTCGCTGCCCACCGACACATCCTATCCCTGCCTGAGGAGGAGACATGGCGCCAGCACAGCCCAGTCATGATGCTCACCCAGACTTCTGCTCTGCTAGAACCCGAGGCCCTGGAGGATACAGGGGCCCTGCCAGGATCCCCACGTGCCCTCTGCTTCGATGCCTCTGCTGTCTTCTTCCCCATGCAGGAGGGTGAGGGCTCAGCATGGGAAGGCAGTGGTGCCCTGGATGCCAGCTTGAGCCCCTTCCTCCCTGTGAGCCCAGAGGTCATGAAGCGGAGGCGGGGAGGGCTCATTGAGCAGAGGGACATCATCAAGGCCCATGAAGCTCACAAGATGCAGAGTACACCTCAAGCCCGGAGGAAAGAATGGGAGTAAGTACAGCCCTTCCTGGGCTGGGGAGGCAGTGAGGACCTTTGTGAGAGGGCTGTGGGAAGGGAGTGATCTGGGGCAGTCGGATCCCGTGGGAAAGGAGGAGAATGGCCCTTGGGTCTAACTGTGGTCACAGTGTGTGCATCGTGTGTCTTTGGAATAGAGAACATAAAAGTGTCCATTCTCATGCTCTTCTGATGCTTCACATAACTTTTTATGAGTCACTTGACTTTTCTGGGCCCCACTGTGCCCACCTGTAAAATGGGAGCAATCCGGCTTGCCCCTCTGCCTACTTGGGGAGGCTTCTCCAAGGATGAAAGAGCTGTGTGACATGCTTGGAGCCTCTCTGAAGAAAGGAGCTGGGTAAATTTATGGGGGAATCAATCAAAACAGAAATTATCTCATCTTTCTGTTAAGAATTGCTGTTAAACAACCCCATTTTTTTTTCTACCACCATTCTTGGGGAAAACGAATAAAACTTTTGGAGCATCTCTTTCTTATTCAAAGAGAGAACTCTGTCCAAGATAGGTATCTGTCAATTGCCAAAGATGGTAGGTTCCTCTGACCTTTGTCTTGGTCAGGGGTCACAGAGGTCAAGGATTTGCATGGATTTAATCTTTTCTTAAATAAAAACTTATTAAACTCTTGTTTTTACATCATCTTAATTTCCTAGTATACCTTGCTATCATTCACATCCCTAACTTCTTTTCGGTCAGCCGTCCTTTAGAACAAAGAATAAAAAAGGAAAACAAAAAACAATTCAGCAAAACTAACCAACATATCAAATTCTGACATCATAGGTACCCATAGTCCCTCAACTCTGCAAATGGTGGGGGGTAAAGATGGATGGGTGGGGCCATATCCTCTCATATCTCTTCTTTGGGACCAAGCTTGGTCACAATAATTTCCCGCATTCACTTTTAGTTGTTTTGTTATTGTTTTAATTTGCATCATTGGAGTAATTTCATCTATTGTTTCCCTGGTTCTTCTTCCTTCACTTTGTCTCAGTTCATATTACTTCCCAGGCTTCTCTGAATTCATCGTATGCACCATTTCATATGTATATATATGGATTTTTTTTTACAAACTTAAACCAGATACATGACCATTTAGGATCTAAGCAACTACTTCCAAGAGTTAAAGCTAGAAAGTAAGGTAAATTGAGCCTGGAATTTTCCCTCTGTTTGATCAGACCTATGTTTTTCCTCCCTCTAGGGAGCTTGAGCTGGGTGTGAGGAACTTGGTCTACCAAAGCAAATCAGCAACACGGTCCCCCTGCAATTTATACAGAGTTACCTGGGGGCACTGAAAGGTTGAGTAACATCGTATTAACTGTCAGAGACTAGATTCAAACCCATCTTTTCTTGAGACCAATTATACTTCTCTATATGCAATACATATATTTTATCTTGATCTCTTTGCATTAATGTTTGCCATGTATTTTTGCCTGTTCCTTGTCTGGACATACCGTGTGTCTCGATCAGTCAACAAGCATTTATTAATCCTATACTATGTGCCAAGCACTGTGCTAAGGGGAAGGGATAAAAATATAAGCAAAAAGAAATGTAGTCTCTTCCTTTAGGGAGTTTACATTCTAATGAAGGAAGAAAATACATAAGAGGGATCTGAAAAGGAAAGAGGGAGATGTGTGTGAGTGGGAGGACATGTTAACTAAATGGGGAGAATCAGAGAAGGTTGGTCTGAGGCCTTTCCCCAAATTTCAGCATCTGGGAAGAACCCGTCAATGGGAGAAGGAACTATCAGGAGTCATACTGGGTATAACTGGCAGATTCAGAAATGGCTGCTCTAGGATCTTAGATTGCAAATTGTTAACTATCAAAAGCACACAGGCTCTAGAGAAACCCTTGTGAGCACAGTGCAAAGAACATTGCCTGTACTACTTTCTAGCCATGAATTCAATGTCTATGGTTGAACCCAGATTTCTTGTCTGTAAAATAAGGCAAACCATAGGATTCAGAGCTGTGTGGGCCCGCAAGGATCATCTGGTCCAGCTGCCTTATTTTTTTTTAAAGCAATTGGGGTTAAATAACTTGCCCAAGGTTACATGGCCAGTTCTTTTTTGTGTGGGTGTTAAGTATCTGAGGCCCGAACCGATCCCGGGTCCTCCTGACTCCAGGGCCGGCACTCTTACTCACTGTACCACCTAGCCACCCCCCAACCCCCTTATTTTACAGAAATAGAAATTGAGATCCAGAGAAGGGACTTTGTCCATTGACTGGATAGCATGACGCTTGTGGATGGGTAAGACAGATTGTAAGGCCTCCTCCAGCTCTTGACATTATATGATTATAATAGTTTAGATGGTGATAAGAGTGAAATTTCATTTTTTTGGTGGCATTTTGAACAAATTAAATATTAATCTGCCTGGTATACTATAGGAAAACTCTGGCTAGAGGCAGGGGAATGGATGGAACAGATAATCCCTGGAGATTCTTTCTACCTGTCAACCAGGAAATGTGAGCCTTTTCAACTAAGATTATTTGGATTAATCATATGATACTAGGTGGTGAGAGGTAGCAGGAGAGAGGTCCTTGGCTTGATTAACTGATGTAGTTTTGAGTATGACCCAGGTAGGTCATTAACTTCCCTGGGCCTTAATTTCTTGATCTGTATAATCTGAGAATTGAATCAGTTGTTTTCTGAAGTCCTTTCTCCCTCTAATATTCTATTTGCTGTCTTATATTCCCAATCATGCTTTCCTGTATCCACATTTCCTCACCATAACTAGATTGTAAGCTTATGGGTGCTAATGCTGCCTTTGTCACTGCCTGGCTGTTTGATGTCAGGCAAGTCGCTTAACATCTCTGTCTCCATTTCTTTATTGGTAAAACGACTATTATAATGCTACCCTATGTGCCTTAAAGAGATAATTGGATTGAGAGTTGGAAGGAGTGTTAGAGATGGGCTACTCCAGACCTCTCATTTTATTGATGTGGAAGCTAAGAGTATTAGAGATTAAATGACTTAGCACCAGTTCAGTAGTCAGGAGGACTTGATCTGAAATCTGACCTCTGACACTTTCTAGATGTGTGACTCTGGGCAAACCACTGAGCCCCAACTGCCAGACAGGGATAGGTCAGGGGCAATTGAGAAAGAAAGAGAGAGAGAGAGAGAGAGAGAGAGAGAGAGAGAGAGAGAGAGAGATTAAATGATTTGTCCAAGATCATAGGGAAAGTGTAAGTAGGGCATGGGGGTAAATCCAGATCCCCTAAACACTAATCTAGAAGGTTGTGTGGTATTGTGGAAAGACCTCTGGATTTTGAGTTAAGGAATTTACTAGTTGGGTGACCTTTAACCTCTCTAAGTCTCATTTTTTTATTTGTAATTTATTTGTAAAATGGAAAAGATAATAATACGTCTACTCCATAGATTTATCATGGTGATCAAATGAGGTCTCCTTTAATCTGGGTGTGATGCCAAGAGCCCTGCAGAGAAGGAGAATAGCATAATATATGTAAAATACTTTGCAAAGCTTTGAATGCCATGTAAATATCAGATATTATTTACTACTAGGCTATAAGAATCAAATGCAATCACATATATCACAATCCTAAGGAAGCTAGGGATAGCTAGATGAATAGAGCACAAGTCCTAGAATCAGGCAGATCTGAGTTCAAATGTCAATTAAACCCAATTGCCTTCCCCCCAAAAAATGAAAAAAAAGAAAATAAAATTATAAAGTACTATGGCATTTTGTACCCTTATCCTTTAGCTTGTTTAGCCTGTAGTCATGGTAAAATGACTTATTCATTTATTTTGCATTTTGGAAAGCTATTGGGGTTAAGTGATTTGCCCAAAGTCACTTGGCTAGTAAGTGTGTCAAGTATCTGAGGCCAGATTTGAACTCAGGTCCTCCTGACTCCAGGGCCAGTGCTCTATTCACTGAGCCACCTAGCCGCCCCCCAAAATGACTTAATTATTCAGAAAAGTAGCTATGATGTAGTGGGTGTAGGGTTGGCCTTCGAGTCAGGAAGAGCTGGTTTCATGTGCTGCCTTTGACACATATTTACTCGGTGACTCTGGGCACATCACTTACTTTCTCAGTATCCCAGTCACCTTCTTCCAACGCTAAATTATAGGTGCATTATCATCTGTTTTGGTAGAGGAAGTTATTCTCCACATTGATGAAATTGTAGATCTGGATCTCCCCCTACCCTCCTCAAAATACTGAATATTCATGTCCTTGCCTATCCCTACTGTTCAAAGGTCATAGGATGTAGATTTAGAGCCCCTAAGTGGAGATCATTTAGTCTAACCTCATTTACAGATGAGGAAACTGAAGAC
>NW_027187372.1:996892-1026321 GCF_028583685.1 Petaurus breviceps papuanus
AACCCCCCATTCCCATCCAGTGACCCTTTCATGGCTCCCCTCCCCCAATGACAGGGACTGTGTCTTATACCAAGTCTTCGTATGTCACCCACCACTTGGCATTGTGCTCAGGATGCATGGTGCAGTAGATGGACTGGACCTAGGGTCAAGAAGACTTAAGTACAAATCCAGCTGCAGACACTTACTAGCTATGTGACCCTGGGCAAGTCATTTAGCCTCTGTTTGTCTCAGTTTCCTCCACTGTAAAATGGGGGATGATAACATCTCCTTTTCAGAATTGTTCTGAGGATCACATGACATGAGGTAACATATCTAATGGGTTTTACAAACTTTAAAGTGCTACATTAATGCTAGCTGTGATTATGTATTGTCATAATTTGATTATTAAGAGTACTTAGTCCAACACCATAAATAGAGTATTTATGCCTAGCTTTGTACTAAAGAGGAGGGTAGAAGGGAGATACAAATGTGTATAGACCATGTTTTCTGTCCTTAAGAAGTTGACTTGTTTCATCATGAAGCTAATTTTCCCATATGACTAAAAATGAAATGAATTACTTTGAAATCTATGCTGCAAGCAAACATTTGGAGGGGGTTTAGGGCTTCAGTACCAACCAGAGACTGTGGAGGGACAGTTAGTAGTTCTGAGCAAAGAGGAAACAATAAGTAGGTTTGTGCCCTCAGGTTCCAGCAGCCCTGAGTCCAGAAAGAACAAGGTGTGTCTAATATGTCAGCACTAACGGAAAGCTTGACCCCAAGAGAATGACAAAGAGTGTAGATTTAGAGCTAAAAGAGATGCATGGGCATATCAAGTCCAATCTCCTTGATTTACAGGTGAAGAAACTGAGGTTCATGGGGATTAACTGATTCACCTGAAGTACACAGCTGAAGATCTGGAATTTGAACCCAGGGCTTTTGCCTCTAAATAAAATGCTCTTTCTACTGTACTAAGACCAGGAAGCTAAAATCCACTTTATGTAGAGGTGGAAGTCAGCCATAGACATAGATTTTAGAAAGCAATATAATGAAGGTTATTTTTTTGTGTGCCCCATTCACTAAAACCACCTCGGCACACAAATCTGCTATGTCATTCCTGTTCTTGTCTCCAGGGTTTCTGACATCGCACCTGGGTTAGGGAAAATGTTTACCTGTGAAGGTGGAGTTTCTGAGCCATTATAAGGCACCCTGGGCACTGGTGGGTGTCTTTTAAGGACATTAGGTGACCTAGATCACTTCTGGTTGTGCCCAGACCACCCCTTAGATTCAAAGTGAAATGAAGTGATTTGATAGACTGATCTTCAGTTGGTGGGATGGCAGTGGAGGTGGGTTGCTGGTCCTAATGGAGTGAGGGCACCAGAAGGGAACAGGTCAAAATTTCTTCATGGGTATGTGTGTTATGTGGGCTACAGTCAGTCTCTAAGAGAGCCATGGGTGAAGTATGTGTATTCTTAGCTCACTTACTGTATAGGGCACCATCAATCAATCAATCCATCACCAAGCTTTTATTAAACACTTTGTATGTGCTGGGTGCTGTCCTAGGTTCTGGGGGTACAAAGACAAATAAGAAATAGTCTCTCCTTAAGGGGTTTTCCTGGAAACTTCTATTAGGGAGGATGTGTATATGCATGTATGTATGAGTATATACATACATGTATATATGCATATGTACACATATGTAAAATACACATAGGATAATTTTGGGAAGGGAAGCACTTATGGTTAGGTGGCGGGGGGAAGTTAGGGAACAGCATCAGAGCAACCTGTTTGCAACTGAGGGGTAAAGATGAGGCGTAGCTGGGGGTGAGATGGGGCATTCCATTTTCTTATCTTCTTCAGGGGATCCAAATGCCCACCCACTCATGGCATATGAAGACAATGTAGTTCACTGAAAAGAACAGGAGTCAGGAGAATTGGGTTTTAATTCCAGGCTTGTCTGTGACCTTAACTAAGTGACTTAAAATCTTTGGGCCTTGATTTCCTCATCTGCAAAATGAGAGAATTTGTTTTTGTGATGTCTAAAGTCTTTTCTGGGTCCCAAATATCATGGGAATTTCTCCTGCCTTCTGTTTCTTGCCCACTTCAGACTTCTCCTGCTGCTCCTTCAAGCAGCTGATAGCAAGCTCCCATTCTTCATTCCTCTTTTTAAAGAGTGTTTCTCTTCAGGAAAGCTCGTTTTTGTGGTGCTGAGAGAACAGTTCGTCCTCTCTTGGTGACATTCAGCTCTGAGGCTCTCCAGTACAAAATCCAGGGAGGGTTTGTCCGCCAGCCTTGCCAACCTTTCCCTCCCCTCTTCCCTCACTATTTCCCGCCCAACACCCACACAATCTGACAACCCAGCCATGCTTTCTGCCCCACATGCATTGCCAGCTTAAATAAAAAGCCTGCATTGGCTGGCACACAGTTGAGGACTTGGGTGATGCACGAAATAGAATAGAAACCAATTTGGGAGCCGTCCAGCATTATCCTTGTCAGTCTGGTAAACGGTTGCCTCAGATATTGGGGGTTAAAACCAAGAGAACAGCAGGAGACTTCTTAAGTGAAGGGTCACTTTTTTCTTAATCACAGTTTTGTCACAGGGAAAGGTTAGAATTACAGGATAAAATCTGCCTCGGTACAGTATATCCAATGAAGACATTCCCGGGCTCTTTTAGATTCAGAAAATATAGCATGAGTGGAAGCAGAAGGGCTTGTTACATATGACTTGTGTGTGACTTTAAGCAAATTAACCTCTGTGGGTCTCGTTTTCCTCATCTGTAAAATGAGCAGGGGGCATACGGGGGCGGTATTGACTAGATATCCTTAAGTTTCTTTCCCAGATCTAAGTCTATGATCTCATGAGGTGTCTAATGGGGGTAATGATATTTGTTCTTCCTGCCTTATATGGTTGCTACAAGGAAAGCACTTTGTAAAACTTAGGATATAAGGGGCTGCTAGGTGGCACAGTGAATAGAGCACCTGCCCTGAAGTCAGGAGGAACTGAGTTCTGGCCTCAGACAATTGACACACACTAGCCATGTGACTTTGGGTAAGTCACTTAACCCCAATTGCCCTCCAAAAACACAAAAAAACCCTCAAACCCCAAAACAAAAAACTTAGGATATTGAAGAAACGTGAGTTATTTTCACTAGAGGGGATTGCTGTCCAAACACTGGTGAGATTAGAAAATGATCCCTGAAGTCTCTACCAGCATGGAGTTTCTGTGTGTCAACTTAGAAGGACATTTCAGTGAAATCAAGGGAAAGGCAGCCTTCCAGAAAGACCTGTTATCATATCTGAAATTCCATTTTGAAATTGCTTAAAGGGCTTTCTTTCTCTAAGGGTCTTCTAACAGTCAATCAGTCAACAGGCATTAATTAGGCACCTACTCTGTGCCAGACACTGTGCTAAAAATGCTAGACATTCAGAGAAAGGCAATATACAAAGATCCAGCTCTCAAGAAGCATGGTGGGAGAACCAATAAGCCAACGGCTATGTACAAACAAATTGTATACAGGTTAAATTGAAGATAATCAACAGAATGAAGGCATTAGCATTAAGGGGAACCTGGAAAAGCTTCTCACAGAAGGTAGGATTTTAGCTGAGACTTGAAAGAAGCCAAGGAAAATGAAGATTTGGGGACAAGGAAGAAGAGAGTTCCATTGACTCACAGAGAGGTCAAAGGAGTAAACTGTGATGACAGGTCAAAGGAGTAAGTCATGATCACACACAGGTCTTTTAATGAATAAGTGGATTTCATCCATCTCTTGTTGGATACCTAACTCAGAACAAGTCCATGAAGGAATGAGAGTTTCAATTAAATTTTATGTTTATTTTTAGTTTACATCATTAATTTCCACAAGATTTTGAGTTACAAATTTTCTCCCCATCTTTCCCTTACCCACCACCCCAAAACAGTGATCCCACTGTATACCCCCTCTCCCAGTCTGCTCTCTCCTATATACTCCCCCATACCCCCTCTGACTTTCCAGTAGGGCAAGATGGATCTCCATACCCCAGTGCCTGTATATCTTATTTCCCAGTTGCATGTAATAATAATAAATAATAATATATTTTTAAACATTTAATTTTAAAACTTTGAATTCCAGATTCTTTCCCTTCTTCCCTCATCACCCACCCTTACTGGGAAGATAAGCAATTCAATTTAGGCTGTATGTGTGTAGCTATGCAAAACATTTCCATAGTGGATATATTGTGAAAGAATGACTATATTTCCCTTCATCCTATCCTGCCCCCACTTGCTCTATTTTCTACTTTGACCCTATCCCTTTTCAAAAGTGTGTGCTTCTAACTACTCTCCCCCCCCCCCCCCCCACCCCCCCCCCCCCCCCCCCCCCCAACCTGCCCTCCCCTCCATCATCCCCTCTTTCATTGCCTTCCCTCTACTCTCCTGTAGGGCAAGACACCCTATTTAGCATATATGTCATTCCCTCCCTAAGCCAAATTTAATGAGAGTAAGGTTGACCCATTCCCTTTTGCCTTCCTGTTCTTTCCCTCCAATGTAACAATTTCCCCTTGCCTCTTCTATATAAGATAGTTTACCCCATTCTGTCTCTCCCCATTTCCTCTCATTATAGTCCTCTCTCACCTCTCAATTTCAGCTTTTAAATATTATCCCTTCCTATTTAATTGATCCTGTGCCCTCTGTCTATGTATACCTGTACCCATATATCCACACACACATTTATATTCCCTTCAACTATCCTCATACTGAGAAAAGTTTCATAAGTTACAATTGCCATTTTTCCATGTAGGAATGTAAATACTTCAACTTTGATAAGTTCCTTATGCTTTCTTTTCCCTGTTTACCTTCTCATGCTTCTCTTGCCTCTTGTGTCTGAATGCCAAATTTTCTATTCAACTCTGGTTTTTTCATCAAGAAAGCTTGAAAGTCCTCTATTTCATTGAATGACCATATTTTCCCCTGAGGCATTATACTCAGTTTTTCTGGGTAGGTGATTCTTGGTTTTAATCCTAGATCCTTTGATCTCCAGAATATCATATTCCAAACCCTTTGTTCCCTCAATGTAGAAGCTTCCAGATCCCATGTTATCCCAATTGTGTTTCCACAATATTCACATTGTTTCTTCTTGGCTTCTTGTAATATTTTCTCCTTGATCTGGGAACTCTGGAACCTGGCTATAATATTCCTAGGAGTTTTCTCTTTGGGATTTTTTCAAGAGGTGATTGGTGAATTCTTTCAATTTCTATTTTGCCCTTTGGTTCTAAAACATCAGGGGAATTTTCCTTGAAAATTACTTGAAGGATGATTTCTAGGTTATTTTATTTTTGATCATGGCTTTCAGGTAGTCCAGTAATTTTAAAATAATCTCTCCTGGATCTCTTTCCCAGGTCAGTGGTTTTTCCAGTGAGATATTTCACATTGCATTCTATTTTTTTTTTCATTTTTTTGGATCTGTTTAATAGTATCTTGATTTCTCATACAGTCATTAGCTTCCATTTGCTCCAATCCAATTCTGAAGGGATTATTCTCTTCAGTGAGCTTTTGAGATTCTTTTTCCATCTAGCAAATTTGGCTTTTTAAGGCATTCTTCTCCTCCTTGGCTTTTTGAGCCTCTTTTGCCATTTGAGTTAGTCTATTTTTTTAAGGTGTTATTTTATTCAGTCAGGTTGTTGACTCACTTTTTATGATTTTCTTGAATCATTCTCATTTCTCTGCCCAATTTTTCCTCCACTCCTCTTATTTGGTTTTCATTATCCTTCTTAAGCTCCTCTATGGCCTGTAACCAATTCATATTTTCCTTTGAAGCTTTTGGTGCAGGAGTTCTGACTTCATTGTCTTCCTGCCATTCCAGTCTTTGATCCTTTTTGTCACCAGAAAAGGAATTTATGCTGTGCTTGCTTTGCTTCCTTTGCTTGCTCATGTTGTCACTCAATTACTTGACTTTTGGGCTCTTTGTCACAGTAGAACTCTGCTTCCAGAGAGAAGAGCTTTGTCCCAAATTGCTGCAGTTTTCATAGCTACTGGAACTATTAGTTGGGTGCCTTCTCTGAAACCCCCACAAGCTCTGGCACCTGGTCACATACCCTAGGACCTCCACCCAAGACATCAATCCGGATCCAAGCAGGTTAAAGCAAGAGTGATTACTCTCCAAATGGTTGAGTGGTCCCCCTAGGATCGGCAGGCCAGGAGCTCTGAAGCAGCCACACAGCGGTGACCGCTGTGCCTCCTGGGGCCAGGGGCTGGACCCACTCCTCTTCTTTCCCTGAGTTCCAACAGAGTTCCACACTGACCTTTTGCTTTGTCTTTGGCATTTATTGATTGATGATTCAGGAAACTACCATAGCTGCTGGTGATCTACTCTCCCGAAGTCCACTCCAGCCATTGCTGGTCAGTGCCCTGAGGCTAAAACCATAGGATCACATGGGGCTTGGCTAGACTCCCAGTGTGCAGATATGGACCCTTCCTGTAGGCCTGCTGGGCTGCCTTCTGTGGGAGATTTGTTTCTTTCTGTCACTTTGTGGGTTCTGTAGCTCTAAAGTTTGTTTAGAGTCATATTTTATAGGTATCTGAGGTGGTTATTGGGGGAGCTCAGGGAGTTTTCCTGCTTCTATGCCACCATCTTGGCTCTGCCCCTAGAATCCTGAAACTCATAGTCTTAATGAGCTCCTTGGGGGCACTGAGAAGTTGGGACTTGCCCAGTGTATGTGTCAGAGTTGGGACTTGAACCAAGGACTTATTGTCTAGTCCAGTTCTCTACCTACTAGGCTGTGCTACCTCTCTTTGAATATAGTACACTTTTAATAAATGATTATTGAATGAGTGAATGTCTATGAGATTCCCCCAAGAAAAGTTGTCACATTTGACATAAGGTTTCCAGGGAAATCCATTTCTGCAGTTATTTTAGGTTACCCCATCCAAAGCCTAAGCAGATCTGAGAAAAGTAGAAAAGTAGTTCCTTGTGCTGCCACCTGTTGGCAAAGGGTGCTAATTAACCTACTGTATTACCAGGGTTGGCTTCAGAATTCAAGAGTTTGGAGAAACAGGAATACTTGAAAATAAGGAGCACTGTTTAGAAAAAAAATGAGAACCCTGTGTCATAATGGGCTTGTCCAGCTATCCAGTTGAAAAAGCTATCAAGCTTAGTCAGGAATCTCTGAGCAGAACATGAGACAGTTAGGAAGAAGCCAACAGATCTTCAGCTTCCACCAAGATCTGATATCATTTTGGTGAGCCAAATGGATGCTTTGGGGAATTTTGACACAGAATCAGAACTGGAAGGGACTTTAGATATCACATAATCCAATCCCTCTCATTAAACAGAAAAGGAAATGTAGACCCAAAGATATGTGTCCCTGGTCAACCAGCTTAGTAAATGGAAGAACCAGAAGTTGAACTCAGGTTTTTTTTTTTTTTTGTAGGTTTGTTTTGTTTTTTAATTGTCCTTCTTAAATCCTCATCTGTTGAAAGGTTCCTCCTCATTAAAACAAAGCAAATCTTTATTGGGGATAGACTTAATAAATAGTACCTCAACAGTTCTGGCCTCTTGGATGCCTTCTCTCTTCCCCACCCCCTTCCCCTTCTCCTCCAAATCCACCAGCAGTTTAATCGTAGATTACCAGAGAGATAAGAATAAGCACAGCCACAATCAGCCAATCCTGACCTCTTTAAGGTTGCCACAGAACTTATATGGCCATTTCCATGTCCCATGATGTTTCTTCTGTTTTGGTGGTGTTCCTTGAAAATTTGAGACAAATTTCCCAAAGTATCTCAGTCTTCCCAGAATGATAGGGTTTACAAACTGGCGCTACAAGCACTTAGAGACTTTCCTCATTCTCAGGGCCATTCGTCACAGAGGTCAAAATGTGATGATGATAGCAGAGGACAAAGGCAATGTGACACAGTGTAAAGAAAGCTGTTTTTTCTCAGTCAGGAGGTCTGGATTTGAATTCTGGGTTCTATACTTCTTAACCATGTGATGCTGGACAAGTCACTCCACCTCGCTGAGTCTTAGTTTCCTCATATGTGAAATGGGATGAACAATAAAGCTTGCACTCCCTAGTGAATGGGGTTATTGTGGGGAAAATGCTTTGCTGACCTTAAACTGCTGTATAAAAGTAAATTGTTGCTATTATTATGAATCCTGGAAGCTTTGTCCACCTGTCCCAGTTGGATTCTTCCCCTCCCCCCACTAAATCTCCCTCCCCCATTGGAAGGTGGGGGCTGAATAGTACAGGTTACTTTGGCTAACATTTTTTTTCTTAGCTTCCAAGTTCTGTTCGCATTTTCACGGGTATTTCAGACCAGCCCCACTCTTCTCTCCTCCCCAAGTGGGTCATGCCTGAGCTTCTCTAGGAGGGTCATTTATATTCCTCCAAAGATTATCCTTGTGCTGAGCTGCCTCACCAGAGACAGTGAGTAGGAAAAGCTGGGGCAAGGCAATTACCAACTCCCATGGTTTACCACTCGTTTTTTTCCAAGTCACCATTTTTTGTCCTGTTTTGTGGTGCCACCGAGTGGCAATCTCTAAACATTGCAGCCAAGGTTATCAGGATAATACATCCTGGAAAATAGCATTCAAATGATAAAAATCCAAGGGATTTTAAACAGGAAGAGATCTTTAAGATCATTGAACCTAGGGGGCGGCTAGGTGGCACAGTGAATAGAGCACCAGCCCAGGAGTCAGGAGGACCTGGGTTCGGATCCAGCCTTAACACAAAAACTAGCTGTGTGACCTTGGGCAAATCACTTAACCTCAATTGCCCTCCAAAAAGCAAAAAAAAAAAAAAAATCATTGAACCTACTCTCCACATCACAGATGAAGGAATCACAAAGAATTTAAATACCTTGCTTGCTCAGGGTCAAGCAGGTCTGTGAGTTAGCAGGATTTGAACCCAAATTCATTTAATGCACTCCCCACTATAACATACTGGTTTCTGGCCAAGTCTCATTCTTCTATATCACAGCACCCCAAAATTTGTCCACATATTCACACAAAGGGAAGCACCTATACATGCATAAAGGAAAGAAAGAACCAGGGCAAATCACTTTCCTCAGTCTGAACCCAGATAGTGTAGTTGAGGACAGATATCTTTTGCTATTTAGAATGACTTCTCCAGTCATACTGATGTATATCTTACCACTGGACCCTGATGGGCCCAGAGGAGAAAGTGAGGTTGGTGATTGCACAGCCCTGCCTCACTTACATTCAATTTACTTGCACGTCATGGTATCACTTTCCTTATGTCAGGGTTCTTTTCAAGAATGAAGGACATACAATAACAACAATAGCACTTATATAATGCTTTAAGTTTTTCATATGTTATCTCATTTGGACCTCATAATAATCCTGTGAAGCAGGTGCTATTATAATCCCCATTTTACACAGGAGGAAACTGAGGCAAGAAGGTTAAGTGATTTACCCAGCGTCACTCAGCTAGTAAGTGTCCAAATCAGAATTTGAACTCAGATCTTTCTGACTCTGGGTCCAGAACACTATCAATGATCCATTATTTTTTACTAATGAGGGCATTGTCCACGGACAAAGATGGCGCCATTCCACTTAATATTATCTGGGATTCCATGGCTAAAAATATCATTATTTGATGGCCAACCTTCTGTGGTTGTTGTTTATCCTTAGTTTTCAAAGAGGACCAATGACTTCATGGGGGTGATGTCTTGACTTGTTCATAAATTGGATTTGAGGGAGGCAGAATTGCACAAAATCATTAGCCTCATTCTCTTTTCCAATATCGTTGATATTGATGAGCTTAAGTTCATTAGTAAGCTAGTCTTGTCCCCAGAGGACACACACACACACACACACACACACACACAGAGTCTGTCACCAAGCCTACATGAAAGGGGATACCCAAAACTTAAAGGGTAGGAGATTTTTTCTGATTTTTCTTTCGAATTTATAGGATAGAAACTGGCAGAGACTTTAGACATCATGCAGATCAATCCTTTAATTTTTGTAGATGGGGAAACTGAGGCCCAAAGAAATGAAATTATCTTTCAAAGATCATATAAGTAATAAATATCAGTAATAATATGAAATCCAGGTCTCTTGACCCTAAATCTGGTGCTTTAATTCCCAGAGACTGTAATTCTAGTCTTCTCTCTGAGAATGTGCTTTCTATTCCATAGTACCTCACTCCTTTGCCTTTCCCTTACCTAGTCTTCCCTTTTCCCTTCTACTTCTTTTAGTCTGTCGCATCCCTCTCTTTTCCATGATGTTTAATCACCCTTTTGCCTGTTCCCCCTTAGGAGCAGAACAGTGGGCAAGTAGGTGGATTGATGGGAGTTTGGTCAGGATTGGAGTATGGAGGAAGGAAACCCTTTCTCTTCTGCTCATTTTCCTTCCTTTTAGCCTCCTGGAAGTATTTCCCTGTTCTATTTCTAAACTGCCTAAAGCAGAGCTGAGAAAGTGTTTGTCCATGGGCAAATTTAGAAAATTGCACCCCCTGGCTTGTTACTATGCACTGGAGCCTTTCAGCCTTTACTGGAACATATGAGACTTGATATCACAAAATAAGCACCTCCTGGTTATAGAGAGAGTTATTTTCTGGCATTAGAAATAAGTGAATTTACAAAAAGTGTTATCTTCATCCCATCAATGATATTCAGCATGGGTGTGGTGGAGTGAGTCAGGAGAAAATTGTACTTAGATTCTGCCTCTGACACCTTTGAACTACCTTGGGCAAACCACGTAATGTCCTGAGATGCAGTTTCTTCTTTTGTAAAATGGGTTTACAAACATCTTCAACACCTACCTTGCAGGGTTGTTGTGGGGTTCAAATGACAGTGTATTTGAAGCTCGTTGCAAACACTTCACCACAAATATAATTTGTTGTTATTATTTTTCCCCAGTCACCTTGAACAGGGATGGAGTGGAAGAAGGATCAACCATCTCAGGCTCTGTCTTACTTTCCTCATATCATACCACTCTAACCTCTTGTTGTTATCACCTCTTCTCTCTCCTTCACACTCTATTCCCTACATCTCCTGGCCCCCATCATCAGAGAATCATAGGACCTGAAGCAAGAAGTTACCCTAAGGATCATATGGTCCAACTCAGGGGTGGGGAACCTATGGCCTCTAGGCCACATGTGGCCCTCTAGTGCAGCCCTCTGACTAAATCTAAACAAAATTTATTCTGTAAAGTTTGGATTCGGTCAAAGGGCCACACTTGAGGACCTAGAGGGCCACATGTGGCCTTGAGGCCATAGGTTCCCCACACCTAGTCCAACCCCTTCTTTTACAGTGAAATGCCTTGCTTGAGGTCAGTCACACATAGACTAAATACCAGCCCCCAATCCAATGGTACAAGAAAGCTCAGCAAAGAGTGTATCCACCCCTTCACTACTCCTTCATAGGCATGAGATTTCTGAGACTGCTCAAATAGCCACAAATTGAAATGTGAACTTTTGCAGTCTCTGTTATCTCTTTGGCCCCATCAGGGCTGCCCAATGAATTAATAATGGACCAGCAGGCAACAGAGAGCAGGAGCCATTAATTGTCAGCCAGCATGTTCAACCCCTCACTAAGCCTCTAATTAGCACCCTAACAGCTAAGGCTTCATCTTGGGCCAGAGCCATCCATTTGGAATCCTTCAGACTCAGCTTGTGGCATCCGGACACGGAAGGGAGAAACTTGGGTCCTTCCTTAGAGAGGAGGGCTTGCCAAGAGGTGGGCTGAATTCAAAAGTTCCTTAAAGGGGCCCTGGTATAATGTCTATTGAGAAGGAAGGGTGTGGAAGTGGAACAGAGCTCTTAGGCCTCCAAGAGCAGCATGATGGTATATTAAGAAGTATTTCACTTTTTTTTTTGCCTGAGGCTCTGGTGAACCCAATCTTCCTTAGCTTTGTGGGGCACTTAGCCTGTCTGGTGAAGCCTATGGACTTCTTAGAATAGTGTTTTTAAATGCACACAAAAAATACATAGGATTACAAAGGAAAACAATTATACTGAAATGCAATTAAATTTTTTTTCATGTGCTCCAGATATAGTGGCTATTGCTACCCTTCAACTTCTTCCAAAATAATTGTCACAAATTGGTGACTTTAGCTAGATATTTATTTCCAGGTACCTCATATGTGACTATTCATACCTTTCAGTGAAACACTGCCCTCTTCTGGTAGAGTCTGTTAAAATACAACAAATAAACCGAAACAACCAAACCAAACCCAAATCCAAACCATTGTATTTTAGATTGTAAAAACCCTGAATTATGGGAACCTTATTAAGCCTATACTATTTTAGTATGAATGAGTTTATTTCTTGGGGTGGGGGAAGGGAAGGGGTGGCTGAGCTGGACAGATTTGGGTCCCTGGAAGCCAGGAATAGGAGGAGTTGAAAGTAGAGAAGGGGATTCTGAAGATTAACTTCATCTATTTCAGGATTTTGCCCAATTGCAGTCTGATGCATCTATTTGATCTGTAATAAATTAAGGATAGGGGTGGCTAGGTGGCACAGTGAATAGAGGACCGGTCCTGGAATCAGGAGGACCTGAGTTTGAATCCAGTCTCAGACACTTAACTAGCCATGTGACCTTGCACAAGTCACTTAACACTAACTGCCCTGCCTTGCCCCCTCCAAAAAGAAAAAAAAATAAACAGGATAATCCAGAATTCATTAATGCCAGGATCCTTGGAGACCCATGAGGCTGATGGGGAAGAGAGACACATGTAGGTACCTCCCTAGTTGTCACACAACTTTTTCATCTCCTGGCATTCAGGGGGAGGGACAGTTGGAAGGGGGGAAGCAGGTGCTTGAATTTTCATGAATGGCAGTGTCCAAAGTTAATAGGTCAGACTGGATGCAGTGAGTGAGTGGGTGGAGAAAGAGAGGGAATGGTTATAATGAGAAGTGGAGTTATTCCAAAATGGCTTCAGAGAGAGAGGTCAGTGTAGACAAGTGTCGAGGCTGGAGGACTGAGCCACAGCTGGACCTTTTAGAGTTACCTGATAAAACAAATGGGGACCCAGGAGTGCCGAGGAGACCTCATCTTTGTAGGGCTTGCCATGAAATTCTTCTCTTGTATGGGTATTATGGGCATTGTGGTGCATACGTGGGAGTGTGGTTGGATTCTGGTTGCCAATGTCTGTTATTCAGCATATGCCAGGATGGAGTGAGCAGCGATGAGAGGAGAAAGATCAGATTTTGTTTAGTATGAGTTATCTGAATTTTGAGCAGCTTCTGGGCTTCTGTCAATGTCTAGAGACTGGCCACTGGCCAACCTAACAATGAAAAGGGAACAATGCTGTTTATGTTTATTTTTGAATGGCTCTAAAAGATGTTAGTTAAACCCTATAGGAACAAGAGAATACTTTAATTTTCTCTCTGACTACAAATTCGGGAATCATATTAATTCTAACTTCTCAGGCAGACAAATCAAAAGCAAATTCAGATGTACACGAGATTGAATGCATGATATTTCAATTTAATTAAGCAAATATTGATTGAGCACCTACTATGTGCTTAACTGCATGGGTAAAGGTGCAAATGCACATAGAGAAGTGATGGGATGTTGTGAGTAGAGAACAGAAAGCAGACTAATTTGGCTGGAGCATAGAATGCATTAAGGAGAGTATTGTGTAATAATCCTGGAAAGGTAGGCTGGAGTCACTTTGCAAAAGTCTTTACATGCCAAATAGTCGAGTCTATTATATCCCAAGGGTAATAGGAAGCTGCTGGAGCTTTTTTAGCAGGTAAGTGACATAATCAGACCTGTGCTACAGGTATATTGATTTGGCAGAATGTGACCTTCAGACAACTTGCCTGGGAGAAATTTGCCTCTTCCCATCCTGGCGTCATGAATGTTGAGTGCTCACATCAAGCTAGACCCAAGTGCTCGACCAGGCTATCTGCCTGTCATTGCTACCTCCCCCCCCCTTTCTTCTAGAAACAGAAATCTGATCAATGCTACCATTAATTTTGGAAACGATGTACACAAATTAGTTGCCCTTTAGCTCTGCTCATTATCTCTGATGTCTCAGAGCAAAAATCCTTTCCCTAGTTACTACTTACCTACATGTGTTGTCTTCCCTGATTAGAATGTAAAGTCCTTGGGGGCAAGGGCTGTTTCTTTTTGGCATTTGTTTTCCTAGTGTTCAATATAGTGCCTGGCACATAATAAATCCTTATTAATTCATTCATTTATTAATTTTCAATCCGTGAGAAGTAATAAGCTCACTGTTTCACTGAGAAAAAAGCCCATTTCAGAGCCTTGTGGGGGCATTCACCAGGTGGCATATAGATTATGGCCCAGAATATGGAGACTGAAGTGGTCCTGAAGGGAGAAAGAGTCTCAAGAAAGAGCAGTGAAAACCCAGAGAGAAAGAAATTATATAGGAGATGGAATGGCCATCATTATCAAATGTTGCAGAGAGGTCAACAAGGATGGAGGATTGAGGAAAGACCATCATATTTGGCAATTAAGGATCATTGGAAACTTTAGAGAGAGCAGTTTCAGGTGAATGATGAGGTTGGATGCCCAATTTCAAGGGCCTGAGAGGAAATGGAAGTAATGATTGTAGACATTTTTTTTCTAGGAATTTTGCTATGAATTGGAAGAGTAATATAAGACAAAGGCTTGAAGAGATAGCAGGATCAAGTGAATAATTTTTTTAAGGATGGAGAAGACCTGGGCATGTTTGTAAACAATAAGAAAAGAGAAGCAGCTAGGTGGCACAGTGAATAGAGCACCGGCCCTGGAGTCAGGAGAGCCTGAGTTCAAATCTGGCCTCAGACACTTGACTCACTAGGTGTGTGACCTTGGGCAAGTCACTTAAACTCAATTGCCCTGCAAAAAAAGCAAAAAAAAAAATCAATAAGAAAGGAACTAGTATCTAATCATCCTGGAGAGCAATTTGTAACTACACCCAAAGGGCTATAAAACTGTGTGTACCCTTTGACCCAGCAATAGCACTACAAGGTCTGTATCCCAAAAAGATCAAAGAAAAGGAAAAAGGATCTATATGTACAAAACTATTTATAACAGTGCTTTTTGTGGTGGAAAAGAACAGGAAGTTAAGGGGATGCCTATCAATTGGGGAATGACTGGAAAATTGTGGTATATGGTTGTGATGGAACTGGTCCTATAAGAAATGATAAGCAGGATGGTTTCAGAAAAACCTGGGAAATCTTATGTGAACTGATGCAAAGTGGAGTGAGCAGAACTAGGAGAACATTGTACACAGTAACAGCAATATTGTAATAATGATCGACTGAGAAAGACTTAGCCATTCTGTTCAAGACAATAACGCAAAACAATTCTAAAGAGTCCATGATGAAAACTGCTATTTAGCTCCAGGGAGAGAGCTGATGAGTTCATGTATGATGAAAAATGCACAGATTGAAGCATAATTTTTTCACTTCTTTTATGTTTCTTTCTTTGTCTTGTTTTTTGTCAACATGACTAACATGGAAATATGTTTTGCATTACTGTACATGTATTATTGATATATTGCTTGCCTTATTAATGAAGGAGGGTCAGGAGGGAGAAAAAGAATTTGAAACTCAAAATTTTAAAAAGAATGTTAAATAAATAAATAACCCCCCCAAAAGGAAAGGAGTCACAAGCTAGGGAGAGATGGAAGATAAATGAAGAAGAAGGGATGATTTGGGAGTGTAAGGAGAGGGGGCAGCATCAGAGAGGAAAAAGCCACCTCTTCATCAGGAGATAGAGTAAAGAAAGAGAGAATGGGGGATGATGTTAAGGGATGTAGAATAAGGGAGAAAAGGGAGATTTTTCATGGGGAGATTTTTGTGAATGGCCTCTATTTTCTCAGTTAAGTATGAGTCAGGAGCAGAGAGGAGGTGGTGTGGGAGGCTCAGAAAAAGAAGAGAAAGTTTGGAACAGCTGTTGTGGGGTGTGCTGAAAAGAGTCAGTTGCACATGTTATATTACCCCCAAATAAACTGCAGGCTCATTAGTCAAAGTCAGAGACAAAGGATTTAGAGATAGAAAGTATGTTAGAGATTAAAAAGCAACCTCTCATGCTACAGATAATAACTTGCCCAAGATCATATAGGTATTAAGTACAAGAATCACAATTTGAACCCAATTCTTTTAACTCCTTACCCAATGCTCTCTCCATTATGTCTTGAGGACAAGGACCATATTATTTTTCATATTTATATCCCTAGTATCTTGTACACAGTGGGCACTTCACGCATATTTTCAGTTGAAAAGTATGAGATATCCAAGATGGAGTCAGTCAGCAAGTATTTATTAAATACCTACTATGTATCAGGCATTGTGCTAAGTGTTAGAGATACAAAGAAAGACAAAAACATGGTTCCTGTTTTCAAGGGGCTCATAATTCAGTGGAGGAGACAACATGCAAACAACTATGTACAAACAAGCTATATATCAGTGTTATAGTCAAATAAGGTAAACTGAGGCACAAAGTTCCGAGCAAGAACAATTTACAAATAAATTGGATCTGAGTTTCTTCAGCAAAGTTAAGGCCACAAATGAGAGGAACGGCTCTCTTATATAGTTTTGGGGAATATAGTACAAAGAATAGAATTTCATAAGGAGGGAATTATAATTAGAAGAGAGCTTGACATCATGAATGTCAATATGATTGTAACCAATATGATTGGTTACAGAGCTGAGGTATGGGGGGACAAAAAAGTTCACCTGCAAGGTTAGAGACAGAGGACCAGACTTCTTTGGATAACAGACTAGACATCCTTGGAGGATATCTTGGTAAAGATACCAGACCAGATACTACACTCTGGTGTCCACTTGCATCCCTCAAGGATAACAGATTTCCTTGGAGCATGAATAGAACAGTGACAAGTAGGAGAACTGGATTTCTAAACTTAAATCATAACACCAGATAAATTGGAGATAATCTCTGGGAGATTATCATTAAAAGGATCAGGAAAGACTCTATGCAAAATGTGGGATGTTAGTTGAGACTGGAAGGAAACCAGGAGGTAGAGATGAGGAGGAAGACCATTCCAGGCATGAGGGACAGCCAGAGAAAATGCCCAGATTAGGGAGAAAGAATATATTTTTCAAGGAAGAGCAAGAAGATCAATTTCAAAGCATGGTGGGGAGAGGGGGCATGTAAGGTATGAGAAGACTGGAAGGGACGAAAGGGCTTGGTTATAAAGAACTTTTTGAACATCAAATAGGATTTTATATTAGATCTTGGAGGTGATAGAGAGCCATAGGAGCTTATTGAGTTTAGGGGTAAGATGGTTAGATATGCACTTTAGGAAGATCAATTTGATACCCATGTGAAGAAGATTGATTAATGGGGAGAGACTTGTGGCAGGGAAACCATCTAGTAGTGTCTATTATACAGAAATCTAGGCATGAGGTGATGTCTAGGGTGGTGTCAGAGGGGAGTGGAGGAGGGAATGCATATGAGAGGTATTATGAATTTACAAGCCTTGGCAGTGGATTAGATATGAGGAATGTGACAGAGTGAGGGGTTAAAGATGATGCCTATGTTTTTTTTTTTGCCTTTTTTGGAGGACAATTGGGGTTAAATGACTTGCCCAAGGTCACACAGCTAGTTTTTGTGTTAAGCGTCTGAGGCCGGATTTGAACTCAGGTCCTCCTGATTCCAAGGCTGGTGCTCTATTCACTGTGCCACCTAGCCACCCCAAGATGATGCCTATGTTGCTAGATTGTGTGACTAGGAGGATGGTGGTACCATTGACAGTAACAAGACATACATAGAGAGTTGAAAAGAGTAGACATGCTAAAGGTCAGACTCTTTAGGGACTCTCACATTTAAGTAGGAGAATAATGAAGAACTAGAAAAGTATAGGTCATTAGTAACCTTGGAGAAAGATGTTTTGGCAGAGTAATGGAGATGCAAACTAAATTGTAAAGGGTTGAGAGGTTCATAGGTGGCTAGGAAGCTAAGGGTGCGGGAGCCTTTTGAGACTTGAGGAGAGCCCATAAGAGGCAATATGGAACATCCTTTCCCCTGAGAAGAAGGAAGCAGCTGTCTCCCCTGAGTTAAATCGCAGGCTTTGAAGGTGAAGAAGGCAGTGTAGAACTGTTTCCACAGCCACAAAAAGAATGTTCTCTACTTTCCAGAGACCCAAGACCCCTTGACTTTGAAGATAGTTCAAATACCCTCAGAAAAAGGTCCCTGGGAGAAACAAGGTTTATCACTACGACATCATCAAGTTTCCACCATGACTATAGGAAATGTAAAGATTAAGGAGAGCATTTTCATAGGCTGAGGGGAAAGAGGCAGTAATTGGGGAGAGATTGATAATACAGGAAAGGGCTAGCACTTTACTTTACTTTTACTAGCACTTTACTACTTTACCATCTAATTGGCCATCAAGAACCCTCCCTTCTAGAAGAGGCTTTTCCCAGGGTCCCCTCCTCTCAACCATTCCCTAGTGTGAGTGTTTTATCTCTGAGATTACTTTCATCTTCTGTGTATGTTATTGTATGTACATAGTTGCTTACATGTTATTTTCCTCATTAGAATGTGAACTTCTTGAGGGCAGGGACTATATTTATACTTTTTTTTGGATCTCCAGGGCATAGCACAGTGCCTGGCACATAGTAAGAAAGTAATACATGTTTATTGACTGAAGGACAGCTTTTGTGCTGCCTCCTACATGGTCTTTCCTGATTCCCCTACTTATTAGAACTTTCACTAGTTAGACAATTAGAAATTGTTTTTATTACTTTCTTTAGAGGATGTGTGTGTACATGATTTGTCAGCCCCTGTCATTCAAAGATCATTTTGTTTTGCTTCCCCAGAATCTAGCACAATTCCATATATATATTAGGCATTTAATAAATATTTGTTGAATTAAAATGAATTGATAGCAGTTTCAGAGGATCCACTGTCTTCTCAATGGAATAGGGAAAATTCCTAGCATTTGGAGCTGTTTCAAAGTGGAATGGACTGCCTCACAAATCAAGCAAGTTAGCTCCCCATCACTGAAGGTCTACAAACAGAGATTAGATAATCGTTAATTTGCCAGGCATCATCACTTCATGTTTTAAATAGGAATTGGATGAGAAATTCTGTGAATCTTGGTCTGTTACTGTAGACCTCTTTGCCCTGGAGGGTTGGGCCGGACTCCTACAGGGCCTCATTCTATACAACCTTGTCCTTCCAGATCATTTAGGGAAGGAAGTTCAAAGTTCCCCCCCTAATCTCAGATCCTCTTATTTCTTGAGGTACAAAAAATTGATACCTATTTGTTGGTTTCCATTTTTTTGTGGTGGATTTGGGAACACAGAAGTCCAAAGTAAGGAGATAAGTCATTTGGGCCATTTTTTAAAAGGAGTTTCATAAGTCGAGATTTAAATAAATCTAAATTTAGCATACTTGTAAAAAAGACTTGTGATGCTTTCATAACTAGGGCTTGTGGCTGTAGTTGCTGGGGCAGGGAGAAGGAAGGGAACAGGTTTTTGGAAACTGCCCCTTCTTGTTTCCCAAGGCTGCTCCATTCCTGCAACAACTACAAAAACAGCAAGTGATGCTTATATAACCCTTTCAACTTAGCAAAATGCTTTACATTTTATTTCATTTGATCTTCAAAACAGCTCTGTGAGATATGTAGTTTTCAATCACCATTTTTTAGATAAGGAAAATGAGGCTGAGATACATTAGGCAAGATATTATATGCCCATAGTCTGAAGAGAGATTTGAACTCAGGACTTCCTGATTCTAAGTCCCCAAGTCTATCCATTTCTACCAGGTTGCCTCTCAAGATGTCTGACCCATAGAAGTTATCTGCCATCACCTCCTTCCCCATTCCTCCCCCCTAATGTTACACCCCTTGTTATATATATGACCTTTTGTTGAGTACTCTGAAGGAGCTAAAGACTTGGTATGAGGGTGAGTCCATGCCTATGATGAGAGAGAGAGAAAGAGAGAGAGAGAGAGAGAGAGAGGGAAAAGGAGAGACAGAGAGAGACAGACAGACAGACAGACAGAGACAGAGAGACAGAGAGAGACAGAGAGACAGAGACAGAGAGACAGAGAGAGACAGAGTACACAGCATGGGCATTACTGTTGCTGGTCAGTTATCCCACCTTTGCATGCCAAACAAATACATCGTTATAAATGGATTTCTCTCCACAAGGAGGCAGCACATTTTCTTATGGAATAAATATCATGTTGAATTTCTTCTCCAGGGAACAGGCAGTAAGCTATTCCAAAAGGTGACCAACCTGCTGGTGAAAGGAATATGATATCTACCTTGTATGTAACAATAATAATAATGATGATGAATAAAAAATAATAGCACCTTACAGTGGCATTCAACTTTTCAAGTGTTTTTACATCCATTAGTTCAGCGTGGGCTGATGGCGGAGGACCATCTCAGGCTGTGCTTGTGTGCTTGTGTGGACGTTTTCTTTGAGAAATAGTCTCCAATGTTACCTTTTACTTAAAGTTCTCTGTGGGATTAGAGATTGTTGTTTTTAGCCCTGAAAAAACCCCTATCTTGGGGATAATTTAGTTCAGTCTTCTTATTTTACAAGGGAGGAAACTGAGGCCAATGTTCTCAGATTACTCAGGATTCTCCCTCAGGTCCTCTGATTCCAAAATCCAGGGTACTTAACACCACATCACACTGCCTTTCAGACAGAACACTGCTTCCACAGGGTTATACAATTTAGCTACCCTATCTATTTGGATAAGATGGAATAAATATGGAAGGGAATGAGGAGATCTCCCTATCCACTTTATTGCCTCTGAAATGACCCTATTGGGTCATTTCCTCCAGAATATACCACCTAGAATGCATGGAGCAGGATTCCAGAACCCAATAGATGCAACCACTGCACGCTTAGCCTATGCCTCTCCTGTGGCCAATCTGAGAAGCAATTGCTAAGATGGCCCTAGTTTACAGTTACTACCTCTGGCTGCGGTTGAAGCCCATAGCTAGTCAACCTCATTTCTATTTGTTGTAATGCCTTGTGCTTCAGCGGGGAATAAGCATTTCTGGGGAAGCTAGGTTCACTTCTAAGATCTCATCTCATTTTATGTTCAGCTTGAATGCAAAGACATTCCTGACTTGAGAAATGGCATGAATGAAGCTTAAATTAATCTTGGTTCCTTGGGGAATTGATGTGTTGCTCATTCTAGGACCATCCAATATCTTGAGTACCTCTAGGGCAAAACAATTTAAACTATGATTTTCCCCATGGTCCTTCAGGTCCCATTACTGATCATTCCAATGATTCTTGTAATTTTTTTCAGTTGTAAGCAGATCACTATGCTCTAGGAACTATTAAAATTCAGCCTACATGAGCAGAGGTTCTTGTAATAATCAAATGTGTCTATTTGTATTAGGTGAACTTAGGGAAGAAAGCCTGAAAAGTCTTCCTTCTGCTGTTAGAGAATGAAGGAGATGGTAATTCAGTGCACTGCCCCTAACCAGAACAGGATAAGAGGCGGTAGTGTGCCTATCCATCCAATCATCCATCAGTCAACTATTCTTTATTCATTCATCCATCCATCTATCTATCTATCTATCTATCTATCTATCTATCTATCTATCTATCTATCTATCTATCTATCTATCTATTCATTCATTCATTATCTATTTATTTATTTTTGCAGGGCAATTGGGGTTAAGTGACTCGCTCAAAGTCACATGGCTAGTAAGTGTGTCAAGTGTCTGAGGCCAGATTTGAACTCGGGTCCTCCTGACTCCAGGGCCAGTGCTCTATTCACTGCGCCACCTAGATGCCCCTCAACTATTATTTATTCAGTGACTGATATATGCCAGCCCTGTGTAAGGTTCTGAGGTTACAAGTACAAAGAATGAAACCATCCCTACTTGAAATAAGCCTACATTCTAATGGAGGAAAATAACAAGAACATTGCTAATCCTAAAAAGTGGTAAATTGTAGCAAAGCCAGGTTTTGAACTCCAGTCTTCTGACTTAACCTCCAGGGTTCTTTTTAGTAGTAGTTTTAGGTCACCTCACTGAAATGAGGACCATGTGTGTAACATGGCACTATCTTTGGGAATGGCAATTGTATCAGGGAGAGGAGGACATATATCTATGTCAGCAAGTGAATTGAGGAAAGAGCAGAGACTCAAGAGTTTGCCTGTTCTAACACCTACAGTGGTAGGGAGAGGTAAAGGATAGTGTTGGTTTTTAGATGAGTAGAAATGATTTATGTGACATGATGATTCTGTACTCAACCAGTTTTGATGTGGAGATTCACTCATTCATTCAACAAACATTTATTAAGTACTCTCTTGGAATACAAAGAAGACAGATAAACAGTCTTTACCCTCAAGGAGCTTATTTTCTATTGAAAAGAAACAAAATGTACACAAGTAAATATAGAAATATAGTCTTATGGGAAGGAATAGCAACTGGAAGGAATCACAAACAGCCTCATGAGAGAGAGAGGGCCCTTGAGCTGAGTCTTGAAAGAAGTTAGAGATTTTAGGAGGCAGAAATGAAAAAGGAATATATTCCAGGTATGAGAGACAGCCTGTATAAAGGTAGGGTGATGAAAGATGGAATATCAAGTATGAGGAACAGAAAGCTGGTCTAGCAGTAAATCAAGAAGCATTTAAATGCTTACTAGGTGAGTTCAAGTTTGGCCTCACACACTTACTAGCTGTGGGACCCTGGACAAGTCCTTAACCCTGTTTGCCTCAGTTTCCTCATCTGTAAAATGAGCTGGAGAAGGAAATGGCAAGCCACTCAAGTACCTCTTCCAAGAAAACCCCAACTGGGGTCATGAAGATTCAGGCATGACTAAATAATGACTGAAACAAATAAAACAAACAGGTACCAGGTACTGTGCTAGGGAAAGGGAAAAAAGAAAGGCAAATGATAGTCCTTTCCTTCAAGGAATATGTGCTCTAATTCATGAAACAACATGTAAATAATTAGCTACATTCAAGGTATATACAGACCACATGAAGATACTCTGAAAGGGGAAAGCACTAGAAACTGAAGACATTGGGAAAGACCTCCTATAGAAGGTGGGCTTCAGACTGAGTCTTGAAGGAAGCCAGGGAAACTCAGAGAAGATGAGGAGTGAGGGCATTCCAGGCAGTGGGGAGAGCCAGTGCAAATGTACAGTGGTTGGAGATGTGATGTTATGTTTAAAGAACTGCAGATATACCAATGCAATTGAATTATAGAGTACCTGGAAGGGAGTGATGTGTGAGAAGACTGGAAAGGTGGGTGCTTCACAGAACTGTAGTTAGGCTCTCCAGTCTCTAGATAAAGGCATAGTCTAAAGTGTCTAGTATAATATCTGGCATAAATTCTTGTTGATTGATTTTTTCCTAACTGGTAATAATAAGAATAGTTCACATTTATATAATAAAATGCATTTATATAGCCTTTAAGCTACACAGTTACATAAACATTGAAACACTTTCTAGTCCCCTACCTCTAGCATCGCTCCTGTGAAGCAGATGGTTCAATATTATCATGACCATTTTAAAGATGAGAAAATTAAGACTTGAGTAGCAAAGGTATTTAGCCAGGATTATACAGCTAGGAATTTTAGGAGCCAACCATACTGAAGAGAAGCTACTTTGGTAGACTCAAGGACTTGACACAGGCCTACAACAAAGTCTGCCGTCATACCTTGGTTCCCACCCCCTTTCCAGTGCTATAGAGACTCTGTGTGTGTGTGTGTGTGTGTGTGTGTGTGTGTGTGTGTGTAGCTATGTAGCACTCCACTAAGCCTGAGGGAAAGAACACAATATCCAGCTGGGGCCAGTTTTTGTCCCCAAAAGTCACTTGCCCAGAATGTTTGTTTTTTTTAAATATCTGTAAAAATGATTTTTAGCATTTCTTTTTAATTTGGAGTTCCAAGCTATCTTCCTGTCTCCCTTACCACCCCCCTCTTCTTGAGAAGACAAACACTTTGATATAGGTCATGTGTGTAGTCATGGAAAATATTTCCATATTAGCCATCTTACAAAAGAAAACACAGACAAAAAAATAAAGTAAAAGAAAAAGTATGCTGTGATCTTTATTCAGACTCCATCAGTTCTTTCTCTGGTACTGTATCGTATTTTTCAGCATAGTCCTTTAGAATCATCTTGGCTCATTGTAATGCTGAGAATAGCTAAACCATTCATAGTAGATCTTCATTCAATATTACTGCTACTATGCACAATGCTCTCCTGTTTCTGCTATCTTCACTTTGTATCAGTTCATATAAGTCTTCCCGGGTTTTCCTGAAGCCATCCTGCTCATTTCTTACAACACAATAGCATTCCATCTTAATCATATATCACAACTTGTTCAGTTATTCCTAAATTGATGAACATCTTCTCAATTTCTAATTCTTTGCCACCACAAAAAGAATTGCTATGAATATTTTTACTTATATGTCCCTTTCCTTTTTTTTTTAAATCTTTTTGGGATATAGACCTAGTAATGGTATTGCTGGGGCAAAGGATAAGCACATTTTTATAGTCCTTTGAGCATATTTCCAAATTTTATTCAAGAATGGTTGGATCAGTTCACAACTCTACCAACAGTTCATTAGTATTCCAATTTTTCTACATCCCCTTCAATATTTGCCATTTTCCTTTTCTGTCATATTAGCCAATCTGATAGGTATATGGTGTGAGATGCTGATAGACCCAGATTGTTGAATCATGAATTGCCCAGCATGGAGGGAGGTTTAGATTCTTTGATATCCAGCTCCCAAGGAAACTCTAACCAGAAGGGAGGAAGTCAGAAAGTGAGCGATAGGGAAAAATAAGGGGGAGGGGTGGAGGAAGACTGAAATTACTAAAGATCTCAGGAATAAAAAGACCTTGAATATAAGCTGATCAATCAACAGGGAAAATATTAACAACAAAAGAAATATGGTCTTGTGATCTAGTAAAAGAATTCAGGTTTCTGTGAATAAATCCCACAAAACAAAAAGCAAATGATCCAAGACTTGAGACAGAGAACTCTATTGAAAGTGAGGAAAACCTGGAATAAAATAATAAACACCCTGTTCCTTAGAAGTTCAAAAATAAAATGAGAATTATGAGAGTAGAATTTATGGCCTTCACAGAAAAATAGATAATCTGGAATTTGCAGTGAAAAGTCTTACCAAAGAAATAAAAAAGAGAACAATAGATTGGGAATGCAAATAAGCAGAAGTGAAGGACAATTCAGAAGAGAAGCAAAAAACCCAATAATATTTAAAAAATATGCTTACTATTGCAAACTAAACATATTGATCTCAAAGACAGGATATGTGCAGATGGCCTAAAGGTTATAGGTCTCCCAGAAGAACATGACAGGACAAAAAACTTTAACATTATCATGAAGGAAATAACGGAAGATCACTGCACAGAACTTCTGAACATGAAAAATGAAATACCAATGGAAAGAATTCAATATCACCTCCAGAAAAACCCCAAGGCTTCCAACTCCAGAACACTTAATGGTTAACTTTAACAATTCAATTCAGAAACAAGTGTACTGCAAGAGATCATAAAGAAGATTTTCAAGTACAAAGAAAACAAAATCTGAACAACGTAAGACTATTGTGCACCCACCAGAAAACTTAAGAGAGAATGGAGTAATGTGTTCTGAACAGCAGTGGAGCTCAAGATGCAACCCAGGGTGACCTACTGTGCAAATCTGAGCTTAACCTTATATGATAAAAGATGGACGTCCAATAATAAATAACTCTGTGTTTGAAACATTTTTAGAAAGAAAGCCAGAATTGAAGAGATTATTGGTTTCTTAAACACTGCAAACAACAGAAATGCAGGAGGATTGAATAAATGCCAAGAACAGCAACAGTAACAGTGACAGCAGAGAGACGAGTAAGAAACTTCTTTCTACATGCACACAAGGAAAACATTGTATACAGTAACAGCGCTTTAAGAACAACTTTAAATTAATAAGTTATCTTGACTATTATAAATACTCAAATTAACTGTATAGGACATGAAGAAAGATGCTATCTTTATTCAGAGATAGAACTGATAAATAGATGTATAGAATAACTATATGTGTGTGTGTGTGTGTGTTACACACACACACGTATCTTTTTGTGTCTAACGGTATCCATCTCTAGGGCAGGAAGAGGGGGAAGGGAAGGAAAAAAAGAAATTTACACAATAATTTTGTTGTATATTTGAAATGAATAGCAAGCTGCGCATGGTAGATTTATAGTTTCATGTGCAATCTTTTTTTTTATTGTGCTATGTTATGGAAATGCTTGTTTTATTCCATAAATTAAAAATAAAAATTTAAAATGCATAGGAGACAGGGATGAAGATGGAAGTCTGGTGGAGATAATAGTAAAGAGGCAGACATAGGACATTATGGACAGAACCTGGAGACACCCTGCCTGATGGTGAATAAAAAATGTTTTTGTAGGACTGCATTATAACATAGAAAGGTACATTAACGGAAGATGGGAGCAGGGAAATAGAGAGGAATATGTGATGTGCCAGGGTCAAATCAAAGGAAATACTATTTAAAATAACTAGAAAATGCATAAAATATCTGAGAATCAACTTCTTAAAACAAGCAAGAGTTAAATTACGAGATATGAGAGGATATATCCAACTCACCCCCTTACAGAGGTGGGAGACACACAACTGTTATACATTGCACCTATTTTTGGGATTTTTCAGTTGTTGATCAATTGTGCTGATTTTTTTTCTTTAAAAAGTCCTATTTGTAATATGGATTGACTCTCTGGGAGGGAAAGTGAGAGGGATATTTGGAATAACTATGATGATGCAATTAACATAAAATACCAATAAAATTATTTTAAAATATATATGTAAAACAAATACAAAGTATATTTGTGGAGTGAGATATCAATGCTGTAATACATATATGTAGTATATGTGTACCAAATAATATTGTCAGATGACTTTTAGGTCTTGATGTGTTATACCTCTTAGGTAAGAGAGATAGAACCTTCCATTCTAAGCAGTGAATAGGTTTTTGGGTAGGTTTCACAGACAGATTGTTTTGGTGGTGGGGAAGGTGTTTGGTTCTTTTCAATTGCCCTCAGACAATACCTTGTAGGACATCAAATAAGAATGCTTTAAAAATTACAAAGCATATTCCTTACCACAACCTTGTGATCTAAATAGTATAAATATTATCATCTATCCTTTCAAAATTCTTTTTTGAACCATACTAGATGTATGATTTTATTAATACAGGGAACTACCTTCTCAGCCAAAGGAGATCACACCCTACTCTGCTACTTATAGTCTTAAAGAGATGCTTAGAGTTAGTTAAATGACTTGTCCAGGGTCACCCAGTCAGTATGTATCAAAGGCAGTATTCAAACCTAGGTCGACTAATTCTAGTTGCAATTTTTTTCTAGGACTCCATATTGCTTCTGGACAGATGGGGGTACAGAGCATACAACACAGGACCAGGAGCCAGGAAAACCTGTATTGAAAACTGGACTCAAGTACTTACTAGCTGTGTGACCCTGAACAAGTCACTTAACTGATTTCTACCTCAGTTTCTTCATCTGTAAAATGGCCATAATAATAGCATATATATCCTGGGGTTGTCATGAGGAATAAATGAAACAATAACGATGATGATGGTGATGATACATTGTTATCATTATTTATTTATTCATTCATTCATTCATTTATTTAGCAGTTGGGGTTAAGTAACTTGCTCAAGGTTACATGACCAGTTATTTCTGGGTGTGGTACTAAGTGTCTGAGCCTGGACTCGATCCCCAGGTCATCCCGACACTGGGGCCAGTGCTCTTACTCACTGAGCCACCTGGCTGCCCCAATTATTATCATTATTTATTGTTATCATTACTACTACTACTACTACTACTACTACTACTACTACTACTACTACCACTACTGCTACTACTACTACTATTACCAATACTGCTACTACTACCTCTACTACTACTACTACTACTACAACTACTATTACTAAGACTACGGCAGCTAAATGGTGCAGTAGATAGAGCACTGGGCCTGGAGTCAGGAAGACTCATCTCCCTGAGTTCAAATCTGTCCATAGATACTAGCTGCATAACCCTGAGCAGGTCATGTAACTTTGTTTGCCTCCATTTCCTAGTCTGTAAAATGAGCTGGAGAAGAAAATGGCAAACTATGCCAGTGTCTTTGTCAAGAAAACCCCAAATGGGGTCATGAAATTTCAGACATGACTGAAATAACTGAACAACAATTAAAACTGATCCTACTCAGAAATCCATGAGTTTAGGAAGCTTGTCTTTATGACTTACTGATGTATCATGATCTAAAATCTGATAAAGGTTATTATAGAAAATAGAGGGTAGGCCCAAGGGGTAGAGTCCAATGGGGTAAGAGGTTAAGAGTAGCTATGGGCATGCAGTAATGGGCTAACAGAGTATAGAACAGGAAGTGGGTAGACAATTCCTTATATTAGTGTTATTCTGAAATTCTATACTGATTTGATTCTATTTTTTCCTCCCCCTACTTCTCTCTTAATTAGATATTAAATGATTTTTTCTTGCTTCCTACTGCCTCTCTCTGTTACCACCTTCAGGTCAGTTATAATGGGTAAAACATATTTCACCCACTGCTACTGTGCTCAGCAGTGGCTTAGTGGAGGGAGTATTGAAAACAGGGAGACTGAGGCAAATCTTGCCTCCAACACTCAGCTTTCTAAGAAAGTTGCTGAGCTCCTCCCAGCACCCACATTTTGGAGAAGGGCTTAGGTCAGGCAGCTTTGATTCCCACCTGGCTACAGCTTCTGACTTTCTGCACTTCTACACCATGTGTCAACTGCAACCTCACCACAGGATCTCCCTCGGAGCCTAGGGGTCTTTTCACCCTAAAACATCCTTCTGCCTTGGTGGCCTCTTCTTCTATTTGTGAGTTCCACCCAAGGCCTCCATTTTGGGGAGGGGCCCAGGCCAGTTAACCTTTATTCCCTTACCTGATATACTTCCAACTTTCTGGATTATAATACTATGCCTCTAGTAAGGTACCTTTATCTCTCTCTACCTTTCCCCCCTTTCTCCTCCCCTCTCCCCACCTTGAGGGCATGACTATCTTTTGGTTTGTTTCCATTTTTATCCCCAGTGCTTAGTACAGTGTCTGCCATACATTAAGCCCTTAAGAAATGCTTGTAGTCTTGCCTGCCTGCCTATGTGACTTTGAGCAAGTCACTTAACTTCTTTAAGAAAGAGAAAAAATATACGTCAATATATACTCAGAATTCATCAGTTCTCTCTCTGCAGGCAGATAGTATTTTTCATTGTAAGTCTTTTGGATTTATCATGGATCATTGCATTATCAGAGTTACTAAGTCTTTCACAGTTAATTATTGTTACAATATTGTGGTTATTGTATATATTGTTCTCATAGTTTTCCTCATTTCATTTTGCATCAGTTAATATAAGTTTTCCCAGGTTTTCCCTGAAACCTTCCTCATCCTTTCTTTCTTTCTTTCTTTCTTTCTTTCTTTCTTTCTTTCTTTCTTTCTTTCTTTCTTTCTTTCTTTCTTTCTTTCTTCTTTCTT
>NW_027187372.1:1026421-1030324 GCF_028583685.1 Petaurus breviceps papuanus
CTCTCTCTCTCTCTCTCTCTCTCTCTCTCTCTCTCTCTCTCTCTCTCTCTCTCTCTCTGTCTCTCTCTCTCTCTCTCTCTCTCTCTCTCTCTCTCTCTCTCTCTCTCTCTCTTTCTTTTGGAGGGCAATTGGGGTTAAGTAATTTGCCCAAGGTTACACAGCTAGTTTTTTTGTGTGTGTGTATTAAGTGTCTGAGGCTGGAACCTAACTCGGGTCCTCCTGACTCCAGGGCTGGTGCTTTACTCACTGCGCCACCTAGCGGCCCCCAAAATATGGAACGCTTCACGAATTTGCATGTCATCCTTGCGCAGGGGCCATGCTAATCTTCTCTGTATCGTTCCAATTTTAGTATCTGTGCTGCTGAAGCAAGCACCGTCCTCATCATTTATTACAGCACAATAATATCCCATCATAATTATATTGATAACTCATTCAGTCATTTCCCAATTGATGGGCATCCTCCCAGTTTCCAATTCTTAAAAAAAAAAAAGAGCTGCTATAAATCTATAAATGTTTTTGTATATAAGGGCTCTTTTCCTCTTTCTTTGATCCCCTCGGATTATAGACCTAGTAGTGGTATTGCTGGGTCAAAGGGTATACAATTCTATAGCCCTTTGGGCATGGCTCCAAATTGTTTTCTAGAATGATTGCATTAGTTCACAATTCTACCAAAGGTGCATAAGTATACCTATTTTCCTACATTCTCTCTAGCTTTTATCACTTTCCTTTTCAATCATATTAGTCAATCTGGTGGGTATGAGGTAGTACCTCAGAGTTGTTTTAATTTGAATTCCTCTAATTACTAGTGATTGAGAGCATTTTTATATGACTATTGATTACTTTGCCTTCTTCTGAAAACTGAGAAAAGCTCTTTATGAATTCCAAAGCAATATAGAAATGTCGATCATTATATTATTGGTTTCAGTGAGGTATGTTTTGAGGGGTGCTAAAAAGAAACCCCTCCAAACAAAATTATGTCACTCCACAAGTTATGGGTGTGATATGATGTATTTAAACCCATAATGGGGATCAATTTAAGGAAAAATTATGGACCATAGTTTTGGTAGTCCAACAGAGTGATCTTGTCCTCTTAATCCTTTCCTTTTGGCAGAAGTGACAATAAACAATAAGGTGACCAAAGAACAGGCAAGAGAAATATCAGAATGAGAAACAATGGACAGAGTCATTCACAAGATGCAGAACAAAGAGCCGGAAAAATAGAGACATTTTATGTGAGACATAAAATGTGAGATGCTTTAAGCTGTTTTATACATTTTGTAAAATAATGTGTGTGCTCAAGGTGGTGTGTGTGTGTGTGTGTGTGTGTGTGTGTGTGTGTGTGTGTAAAATCAAAATATTGTAAAATGGATCATCTTTTAAATGCCAAAGGGGAGCTCATGGTTTAAAAGAATCCTGTGGTGAAACCTTTTATAAAGTTAACAATAATAATGAAATGAATCATCACCCTTCCTATTTTATATTTTAAGAAATTAGATTTTTAATGTTCAATTCAAAAAGTATTTTTAAGCATCTGGCATGCATTTAGCATGGATTTCTTTAGAACAAGGCAAGTATGTAAATGCTAGAGAATATAAAATCCTTTCTATATGTATCTCAGAGGGTCCTACAATCTCTGAGTACTAGGATACTTTAAATTTTGATAGAGAGGCCTCCTATTAAAAATACAACTTGTGATATAGTCATCATTGCCCAGCCCTTCAATATATGAACTAAGACCTCAGGCAGCTTACAGCCCTGACTGATACACCAGACTTCTTCAAGGAGAGGTCTGCCATGGGGCAATAGAAACATGGATACACAGGGAAAGATCTCCAAGAACCCAGATTCCCTACAGCTGCACTGTGCCACCAGCAAAAGATCACACCAGGGTCTTTTTTTCTCCCTCCTTCCAAGACAAACAACCACAGTACAAGGGTCAGTTCAGAAACGTGAGTTCAAAAGCCTGGATTCTTCCCTCTTTTATGTGTTGCCTGCAGACAGCCTTAGGGTGATGCCTTTGTTCACTCTCTAGTCAATAGCTACTCCATTTTGTTTATATAATTCAACTATAATTCTCTAATTCAGCATGGTAGCCTTATAGAGAGAGGAGGGCATTACAAATATCCCAGTGATTCCAGGAGCCACACACGAGGAGATGGAAGATTTGGAGGCAGTTATATGTAAATGCATGATGGGGTTTCAACCAGTAACTGTGTGGATTTTGTATCAACCACCCTGCTAAGTGCTAGGGGAGAGACAGAACAAAAAAAAATAAGGCATTTGAGAGACTGAAGGGGCCTTATAGAGTAATAATTATGCCTTGCACTTGCATATGGCTTTAGGGTTCATGGCATTTGATGCCAGAAGGGACCATAGAGATAATTTAGCATGACCTCTTCATTTTGCAAATGAGAAAACTGAGGCCCAGGAAGGTTGGATGGCTTGCATAAGGTTGTATAGGTAGTAAGTAACAGAGTCAAGATTTAAATCCAATTTCCATGGTTCTATAGCTAGAGTTCTTTTTGCCATACCACCACGTTTTTAAAGCATTTTCACTTATTTAATCAAAACACTTTCACTTACTTAATCCTTATAGCAAATCTGTGAGAAAGACAGGGAAGATATTTTTTGTCCCCATTTTATAGATGAGGAAATGGAGGCTCTTAAAGTGTCTGGTCAGGGTCATGCTATCATAGTAAAGTAGACATAACAGTGACCTTAGAAAAAGGATCCTGGGTTCTTCTCCCCGCTCTGTCGCTGTATCCACTGCATGATTTTCAGCATGTCCCCTTATTTCTTGAGGCCTCAGTTTTCCTCATCTATAAAAGGAATGTGTTACTCCTTTGAATTCTGACATTGTATGATTCCAATCTAGCAGCCAGGACTCCAGCCAGAGTCTTGTGACTCCCAGTCCAGTGTTCTTTATGCTAGATAATGCCTCTTGGTGACCATCTTTAGGCCAATCCCTTTATCATAAAAGTAGGACAACTGATAACCATAGCAATTAAGTGAATTATCCAAGGCCACACAGCTGGTTAGTGTCAGAGTCTGAACTAGAACCTAGGTCTCTTGACTCTAACTCCAGTGTTCTCCTCTTAGAAGACATGGGGTGCACCCTCAAGAAATGTGCAGAATATTTGGATTGATGAGCAAGACAAAAAGATGTGAATCAGTTGAAGGAAAACCAAAGCTAGCAGATAAACCTTGCTGCTTAGGCAGGAGCTTAGGAAAGGGAGAGCACAGTGGGCCGTCAACAAGCACAGCTTTCTGGATGGTTTCAGAATATCACCAGACCCATAAAAATACCCACTGGGCCCACACACATGAGAGCTGACTTTGCTCCGACAATCTACAAATCTCACTAATGAGAACTGCTCACATTTTTATAGACTTGAAGGTCTGCAAAAACACCTTCCAGATCTTGTCTGCTTTAATCCTCCCAAGAGCCCTGTGAGGCAGCTACCACAAGTTTTGTTATCCCCATTTTACAGATGAAGACACTGAGACTCAGAGAGCTTAAGTGATTTACTTATTGGGTCATGAAGCTAGTAAATGACCGAGGCTGGATTGGAAACCAGATTTTCCTAAATTCAAGCCACCTGCTCCATCCACTGATTTACATAGCCTCTCATTGCTGTAAATATCCTGCTCCCAGTACACAATCAGGGAAGAGGGAACAGGCATTTCAGAACTCAACCATGTGACAGGCACTGGGTTAAACACTTTTATGAATATCTTCTAATTTGATCCTCACAACCCAGGGAGGTAGCTGCATTTTATAGTTGAGGAAACTGAGGCAAAGGTTAAGTAACTTACCCAGGGTCACACAGATAGTAAGTATCTGAGGCTGGATTTGAATTCAGGCCTTCCTGACTCTAGGTCCAATATTCCATCCACTGAGTC